>NW_015386498.1:1421008-1424008 GCF_001527695.2 Protobothrops mucrosquamatus | reverse complement strand
GGTCTGACCTAGGGTGAATTTTAAATAGGGACAATTTTAATGATTTTAATAAGACACAGCGATAAATATTTGGTTTTTAATTGGCTTTTATAGGGGATAATGTTTTATATTGTTTTAACATGCTGTGAGCCGCCCTGAGTCCCATGGGGAGAAGGGCGGCATATAAGTTAATGAAAATAAATAAAATAAATAAATAAATCACCCCTTCCTGAGTGTGGAGGAAGGAAAGAGATGAGAAGGAGAAAAGGAAGGGAGAAAGTGTAGTGGAGAGGAGAGTTGGGGGGGAATCAGCGCTAGCAGGGATCGGCACTGCTCGGAGTCTTTGCTGGAGCTCTGCGGATTCAGCAGAGAGGTTGGGAGCTCAGGCAGCCTCCACGGTGGCTGGCAGCAGGGCGGGACTCTTGAGGAGGGATTTTTAAAAGGGAAGAGGAGATTGATTGGCGGAAGATTTTATTTTCTCTTTTCCGGAGAAACAAGCCAAGAGGAGGAAGAGTGAGGTAGGAAATTTATTCTCTGGAGAGAATAAAAAGCCTTTTTGCCAACTTCCTACCTCTGTCCTGCCCCCCCGGGTGTGCACACAGGAGACAGCCAGCGCCGGCGTCCTGGGTGAAGTCAGCCTGTGGGGCAAGACAGCCAGCAGGGATGCCGGACTCCACTTGCACGCGTACCCAGGGAGCAGGGCAAGGCTTCCCCGTGGATTTAAGGCTGAGCGCATTCTGGCTTTGATGGATGCAACCAGGTTGTAGATCAGCGCCTGGTCGGCCTGGACTGGGCCAAGAGGCGGCGGGCCGGTTCTTTGCTCTTTCCAGAGCAGGTCCCCGGGCCGGACGGAATCACATATTGGGCCGGATCTGGCCCGTGGGCCTTGTGTTTGACATGTCTGCTGTAGATAAAAGCAACCCAAAGAGATTCTTCTCTTTTCAAGTCACAATCTCCAGGACTATAAATTCCAGGGACATCAAAGAGTTTAGTCTTTAAACTGTGTTTGGGCATCTAGCCAAGTTCTCACACTCCAACCACAAAAGCTTGATTTTTAAAAAAAGTAAAACAAGGCCAAGTGTAGTTCTTAGTTTTGCCACTAGATGTCATTAGATGTCCATTTTATATTTTCCCAGCCAAGCTTTACAAAGTTTGCAAAGTTATAATCAGATGGTTTCCAAACAAAAAATAAAAAGAAAAGTTTATAAATGTTAAAGCTTCCCAAAATATTCTTCTTCTGTCTCACTTAAATATCTTCACAATATTGTTGTAAGTCTCTTTAATTTCCCCCAATGCTTAAACCACCGCTTGTATTTTCCAGGAGGCAGGAATGAAGGAAAGTCCCCCTCCCTCCCTATAGCTTTGAGTATTTCTTGCTTTTTGGGAGCTTTTTTCCAGAACCGGAATTTTTTCTTGTAGAGAGATAAGGAAAATAGTCTCACTCAAATCAGGTGTTTTGCTTTCCGCTTAGCTGTAGTCTTTTTCTTCCAGCGATCAGCAGCTTCTGGCTGACAGCATGGGTGTGGTCAGCCTTTCTTCCTGCCAGTCCTTGGATCAAGTGGGTCAGCTACCCGCAATCTAAAAATGTTCACCCTTTGGCCCGTCACCTCTGCGGGACGACTTTCTGTCCTTTTGGATGCCCCAGTGGATAGAATTCAGGCATGGGAAATGAAGCTTCATTCCCTTGCGCCTGTGTTGGCGCAACATCATTTTAACGTTATTTTTTAAAAAACCAACACTAACCCTATAAAAATTATATATTTTAAAAAGATTGGTTTGGCATGATCTGTTTTTGACAAACCCGTGCTGACTACTGGTTATAACTTTGTTTGCTTCTGGTTGTTCACAGATCTGTTTTTTTGATTATCCTTTCAAAGATCTTCCCAGGTATTGATGTTACACTGATTGGTCTGTAGTTTCCTGGGTCTGTTTTTTTTTTTACCTTTCTTGAAGATGGGAAGCACATCAGCCCTTTCCCAATCATTAGGTACTTCCCTGGCTCCAGGATTTTTTAAAGTTATGGTACAATGGTTCTGAGATAACATCTGCCAGCTCCTTCAGAACTTTGGGATGTAATCTGTCGGATCCTGGTGATTTATATTCATTAAGGTCAGATAGGTGTTCTCTTACAATTTTCTTGCTTATTTTAATTTTTGTTTCTAGTTTGTCTTTTGCAGTAGTTTTTTGGGTATGTTGAGCTATTTCTTTTTGTGTGAAGACTGATGCAAAGAATGAGTTAAACAGCTCTGCTTTTTCCCTACTGCCTGTTACTTCCTTGCCATCGTCTCTTTTTAGTTTCCTTTACTTTTTTCTTGTTATTAATATGTTGAAAGAACTTTTTTATTGTCCTTGATTTCTGTCGCAAGTCTTTGATCATTCTGAGCCTTTGCTTTCCTGACTTCATCTTTGCATGTTCTGGCTATCTGCTGATAATCAGCCTTAATTATATGTGATTGACATTGTTGATATTGTATATTAATGACATGGATCTGTATTTCTAGAGCTGGAGATTATAAAGATTTATTGTTTAATATTTTGTTTTTTTCCTAATACATGGTATGGATATCGATAGTCAAGTTATTCTTCAGACATAAGCAGTCCAATTGGTTCCATTGTAATGAGTTTTTAATATGTTGTATTGGGTTTTATTGGAAATATTGGGAACTAGAATTAAAATTGTGATTTTACCTCTGATTTTGAAGCACAGCATTGAATGATTCCCTGTCCATGAATGTCTCATTAGTCATTCCTGTACTCACTTCAAAATACAAGAATAGTTGGGTGTAGTTTTAGGTCCCCAAATCCTTATTGTCTTCCTTGCATATGTAGCGCTACCTCCTCAGAGGCCGCCAATGCCCAGGCCCTCCCGGCCATGTCCCCCCTTGTCCAGCCTTGCAGCAATGTTCTTTAGAGATCGATGAGATGTCTTACAACCGGAACTCACGCAGCATTAATGGGTGGCAGGCTCTTCTTGTTGAAGCAGGACTTTCAGGCACGAACTTAACCAGTCACAGTGGTTGA
>NW_015386498.1:1417779-1419873 GCF_001527695.2 Protobothrops mucrosquamatus | reverse complement strand
CCCTTGATAGAAAAATAAAGTAAGCTTCCAGACCTTCCCTTCTCAACTCCAACCAACCCCGGCCTTCTCCTTTTCTTCCCTTTTCTATCCTTCCTCCTTCCACTCACGCCAGCCACACCCAAGCCAACTGCAGCTGTCCCAATCTTCCCCTTCCCAGTCAAGCTCCTGCAAGCACTCTCGGGCAGTCCCCGCTACACATATTTACTCTTGTGCTTTGTTTTGGGGCCTGCCATTCTGTTGGGGGGAGGGGGTATATTTGCTTTCACTTGGGATAACTTTCACTTTCTACTTTTCTTCTCCCACCTTTATCCACTTGAAAAAGGAATGTTTCTCCCTTATCAGGGAGACAGTTACAGAGAAATGAAACTGGAGAAGACCTTGAGATGCGAGCCAACTGTGTCAGTTACCGCACATCGTGCCACCTGTGAATTGGCTGGATTTCAAATGGATATTATGACTTTGGTGAGAGGAGGAATATTGCTGGTTTAACTATACCGTTTAAGCATGATTTTTCCAGACCTCGCCTTGACTTCCCTACTGTCACTAATCCCTAATAAAAGTTTCCTTTTGAGACAATACCTGTTTCAAGAGTTCTGCTTTCTTGGGTGGTTAGCTGAGATGGGTCCTTACATAAGATGAGATCAGCATAGTACTCAACCTGGAGAAGCTGCTGCACTACCGGGATAGTCGCAACTAAACTTCACATGGAGGAATTCCAGGCAGAGAAATGGGCTGAGAATCTTGAAACCAGATGAAAGCTTCTGCAGGGACCTGGAAGAAGCCGGACCTTCTAGTAAAGAAGTTTGAGCCAGATGATCACTCAGGGTCAGAAAAAAATGAAGGATGGGAAGAAAAATCCCTGAAGGTCCCCCTTACCCAAGGTGGAGGAAAGAAAAAGGAGAACATTTATCCACTGCCCTTAATGAAAGACCTGTTAGCACACCTGTTGAAAGGGATTTTTTTTTCCAAACTAGACATGAGAGAACCTTATTATTACATACAAATAAAGAAAGAGGATGAATGGAAAACTGCTTTCAATTGCCCACTTGGTTGCTTCCAATTCAAAGTTTTCCCATTTGGGCTACAAGGGGCTCCTGCAGTATTCATGTAACTGATTAATGAGGTCCTACATGATCACCTGTATAAAGGGGTTTTGGTTTACCTGAATGATATCCTTATTTACACTGAAACCAAAGATGAGCACATTAAGCTAGTCAGAGTGGTACTAAAAATGCTCTGTCAAGCTGTATGTCAAACTGTCAAAGTGTGTATTTTACAAAGATCATACTGATTACTTGGGCTATCATATATCCAACAAGGGAATAGAGATAGACCCAGAGAAAGTGAGAACAGTCCTGGATTGGGCTCCTCCAAGAACCATCTCTTGTATCTATCTGTGGTCTTCTTCTTTTGCCGAGTATTTTTCCAAGTTGATGTAATCCACTTACCCGGCGGTTCCTGTATTTTTACAAATGTTGTTGGGAATACAAAAGGTGAAGTAAATAAGATGAATACTTTCTGTCTCCCAAACTTTAATGGTTCTCCTGGTAGTTCTATAGTCTATTCCATTTTTCTTTTTGTATCAGAACCTTGTAGATTTTTTTCTGTTTGTGTTAAATTGTAATTCTTTTCATTTGTTATTTCATCAATTTGATCATATTCTTCTAATTTGTAGTCTATTATCTGATTTATTTGTTCATTCGTTATTTCCTGGGTGTTTTTTAATTGTGGATTTAGATTGGAAATATGCTTATTTAAATCATCAAAGTTGTTTCGAATTTCCTCGTGGTTTAAGTCTATTGTCATTTGTATTTGTCCTAACATTACATATATTTCCTCCTGGAAAGTATTTATCTTATCTTGAAGTATTGCTTCTGGAGGCCCTTGATTTTCCAGGCCCCCTCAGAGAAGGCACGCAACTTGGGAGTCCTCCTGGACCCACGGCTGACATTGGAAGATCACTTGTCGACCGTGACCAGGGGGGCGTTTTATCAGGTTCGCCTGATACACCAGTTGCGACCTTTTCTGGACCGGGACGCCTTGCGCACAGTCACTCATGCTCTCGTCACCTCCCGCCTGGACTACTGTAATGCT
>NW_015386498.1:1407943-1417223 GCF_001527695.2 Protobothrops mucrosquamatus | reverse complement strand
TTTTCCATCAAGCGGGATTGGCCTAGGGAGGGATTTTATAGGGATTTTAAAGGGATTTTATAATATTAAACTTAATACAGGTTATTTAATATATATTTTAATTTGGCTTTTAGAGATATTTATTGTATTGTACTGTTTTTATTTACCTGTAAGCCGCCCTGAGTCCCTCGGGAGAAGGGCGGGGTATAAATGGGATTAATAAATAAATAAATAAATAAATAAATAAATAAATAAGTGCTTCAGGGGCAAATATTGAATGTGGTGTCCTGTCATTTTTTGATACGTATGTGATATCCATGTTGTCTCCCCCCTTCAAATAATTTTTCATCAATTTTTTCATTCAAAAGTCAGTTTATCAATCAGTCAAAATTACAATTCATTGTGTTAAGCCAGTTTAAATTCTTCCTGTAGATTCTCCTCTAAAAGATTAGCCAAAAGCCAAGGTTTTTCTTTTCCATAAACAGTTCTTAAACAACAGTCCAGGTGTTGTTGTTGTTTTCCTTTCAGACACTTTTTAATCTTATTGCTGGCCCTTCCTTTGTTCCCAGCTGTCTTCAAGGTTATTTGCAATTCAAAGGAACAGCTTTTTCTTTATTTCTAGGTATTCTGCCAATTTCTGAGTCCTTATTGTTAGTATTCTATGCTCTGATTCTCCACTAGATGTCAGCAGTTATTTCTTTTTTCAGTTTTTTTTTCAATCAAAAAGTTATTTTTGTTATATATTTTTATAATTCCATCAAAAGCTCTTTAGGATATAGTCTTGACAGTTTCCTTTTGAGACAATGCCTGTTTCAAGAGTTCTGTTTTCTTGGGTGGTTAGCTGAGGTAGGTCCTTACATGTAGCTTGAAGCTGAAAATAGATAACAGAATTGTACAAAATAAATAGTTTAGGAGATTTTTTTTCAGGAAGGAGCATGATTGGCATATAAACTTGTCAGGGAATTGCACAGCCAGTATCCAAATGGATTCAGAGATGGTGACACGAACCAGTTTTATATAAATAAATATATTTACAGTAAATAAGATAGGCAAACAGAAGCATTGTCAGGTAAATCAACCCAGCAGAAATATCATGAGACAAATGCTATTAAGATACAAACCCAGGATATATTTATTTATGACCTAGGCTTTCCATCTAATTTTATTTTAAATTCATTCCTGTTATTTTGTATTTAAAATAAACTTTGGCATAACATATTTTTAATAAAGATATTTCTATGGTTACTGTAATTATTTAATGAGAACCATGTGGCATGTTGCTTTGTGATTATTTATCTTTTAATGTGATTTTTAATATAGCTCTGTAGTATGAGTACTTTAAAGTTATCTTTGACATGCAGCCTTCTTTTCTTGGCTTCCAACTATATTGATTTTCCAGTTTTTTAGGTTGTCTTCATGTAAAACCTATCTAGTTATAACTATAAAATATAAGAGGCTTGTCTCTGGAGGAAAACTTCACATTGCAGATGGAATATAATCCTTAACATTGTTTTCCCCTCTCCTTTCTGCTTTCAAATAGCTAGGGACAGTAGTAAGAACTCCCTTTGTTTCATGTAGTGTACATTGCAGTGAAAGAAAGTATCAGAGCAGAAAATGGAGAAAGACATAAAAGAATCTCAGCTCAAGGAGGTCAGATCCATCATAGACTTAATGTTGCCTTCAAAGACATCTGGGACAGGTAGCAATTCAAGACAATCAAAGAAGAAGCATCCATGAATGCCAAGATAGGGGATTTTCACAGAAAATCTGTGTCCCACTTTGCTTTAACTCTGCTAGAAAAGACTTTTGGAAACAGGTTACTGCTATTGTCAGTGATATGCTGTCAATTTGAAAAGACTCAGTACAGAGGTCCTTCAGTATCCACTTTCAGTTTTATATGGGAATGGGGTTTTTTGGGGGAGGACTGGCCAGGGTTCTTAATACCAATTAATCAAAACATTTATTATTTTCATTCATTCTGCTTTTTCCCCTGTTGTTTTTTCCCATATTATTGGTAATATAAAAACCCAATCAGTTCACCCTCCTTTACAGTTTTTACTCCATTTATTTTTGTTTTTGAGCATAATTTGAGCAGTCACCACAGATTAACAATAAACTTTCTTGTTCCTTAAACTGAAGTTCTTGGCATGATTTATATTTTTTGTTCACTTTCTACACTTCCAAATCACATCCAGGCAATTTAAGAAACCAAACATACGTTTTGTTTGACTGGAACCTTAATGCTTTCTGTATTACCAGTCCAGACCAATTTTAAAGCATATTATTTGCAGTGAATGTGTAAGACGATATACATTAGGTGTCTGCAGTGGGGTGGAGAGTTTAAAAAAAGAGGACATCCATGATTAAAATCCTGCTCTTTTTCTGTGTGCCATAAGTTTAACACCTATTCTATAAGTATAAAGGCCAATACAAAATGTAGTTTAATCGTAACATATGTAATAGAAATGGGGCTTCAATTGTACACTTGCAGACACTATGCCCCTTTAAAAAGAAACCTGCAGATGTCCTAATACTCATGCAATGAATATTTACATTTAATTACTGTTGGCAATCAGAAACTGAAATTGATTAATTACATATTACATTGGTCTTTATATTGATGCTAGAGCTTAATTCTACTAGGAAGTTTATGTTATTTTTAACTACAAATGTTATGAGAGCTCAGAGAGACTAGGAGCCAAAAAATGTGACTTGCCATAATCAGTGTATCTGATTATGTATGTTTTTGTAATTACTACTACTGTCAGGTGCGGATATGAGCAGGGCATGCTCATTCCGCTCAGCCTCTGCTCTCATTGCTCCATTCCACTTTTGGAACATCGGGAGTAGACACTAGGCATCCCACGGGGAAGGGAGAGGGGAACCAGGCCTGAGTGACAGGCTGGCATGCAAGCAACTCCACTCACACAAGAAATAAGAGAAGCCTTTGGGGTGCTGCTTGCGCGAGTGGAGCTGGGAGCCTACTGACCCGTCTCTTGCGCAACCTGGTTCCGAATAGGCCACAGTTCAGTAGTCGACCATGGCTTGGGGGTTGGGGACCCCTTTCCTAACTCATTAATCAGATGCAAAAACTCATTCATCATCTGCACTGCAATAAGCATAACTGAAATTCCAAACAAATAATAAAGGAATCAAAACATGAAAAGCAAAAAAATTGCTCCCAAGAACTCTGTGGATTACATTATGTAGAACCGATAACTGAATGTGTATTTTAGCTTATTTGATGATCACCACAAAAAGATCACAAAATTGTGCATAGTCACATAATGATTCATTTAATGATCATACAACTTAACAACCATAATTATGGGCTCTATCACAATCATGTCAAAGATACTTGTATTGTTAAATAGGCCAAGAATTTTGATTATAGTATTTGAAAAGGTCAATGCAAGAGAATATGTTTAAAATATTTGAAAGTTACAGTGACTTGTATTTTAAATCAAAACTCTTTAAAAATGATGTACTGTTGTTACAGGTAGTCCTCAACTTATGACCTCAATTGAGCCCAACATTTCTGTTGCTAAGCAAGACATTTGTTAAGTGAGTTTTGCCACATTTTATGACTTTCTTGAGACTGTTGTTAAGTGAATCACTACAGTGGTTACATTACGTGAATCTGGCTTCCTCTTTGACATTGCTTGTTAGAGGTCCCAAAATGGACCATGTGATCCTGGGACACTCAACTGTCATAAATATGAGTCAGTTGCCAAATATCTGAATTTTGATCATGTGATCATGGGGATACTGCAGTGGTCATATGTGTGAAAATAGTCATAAGTTTGTTTCAGTGCTTTTGTAACTTTGAGTGGTCACTAAATGATGTATTGTAAATCAGGGACTCCCTGTATATGACACTAGAAAAATTGTATAAGGTGGGTAAAGATACTTCTAATCACTGTTGGAAGAGTGAGAACAATGAAGGGACCTTTTATCATGAATGGTAAAAAAAACAAAAAGATATCGGATACAAATATGTATGGTAGTGCACAGTTCTAAAAATTAATTTTCAAATGAAACTAGCACTTCGAAATGAAACTTTTCTTATTTGGGCTTATGGACAGTAAAGTAGAAAACTTTAATGGATTATTAGTTTAATATACAGTATTAACTGCAACAAAGGTATTATATGCACAGGCTTGGAAGATACAGAAATACCAATAATGGAGAAAGGGATTTTGAAAAAGACTTAAGTGCAGAAATGGCTACATTGACTTGTTTGGTTAAGGAAGAAACTACAGTTACTTTTATAAAAGACTGGAATCCTTTTTTGCTGAAAGTGGATACAAATGAATTGTTGATTTTGGGAATTATTGATTGAAAAGTTTAGTTTATGGGAAGAAAGGAACTGTGGTACGTAATATGGATGGTGGAGATGGTAATTGCTGTTTGTAATCACTGCAATAATTTCTTTACATGTGTTTCTTTTTCTTTCCTTTTCACTATCCTTCATTTTTTTCTTTTACCTTTTTACAATTTATTTCTTTTTCTGCTTCTTATTTTACGTTTCTTTAGTTTTTTTAATCTTTATAAAATGCACTTTTAATGAAAACTATTTACAAAAATAAGTAAAAGGATTTTGAGCTTCCATTTAAATGTATTACCTTTTATTCCTTGTAAGCAGTTCATGATAAAATATTTTTGATTTTGCTGCCAGCTCCAAATATATGATAGAATAATTATTAAGCAGCAGCAACAATTCCAATGAAATTTAGCCTATTTTATCATAGTTCTTTAGATATAGACATAAGGTTGGTGCCAGATACACTTTTTTACTTATCAGATTTAAGCCATATTTAATTCTTTTTTTTCTTCTCTCTTAATAGATTGTTTTTTAACTTCAGGGTTTCAATAGAATTTGCTATAAATTCTTGAATTTTTCTGTAACATATTGCACAGAATATTTCTGACCTATTAGCCAAATATACCTTTTCAGGCCTCTCAGACTGAACTCCTAGATGCGTCCTCTAGCCAGGCTCCTACATGTCAGGCTCCTTCCCATTCTCCATATCACTACTCCATCCAGCAGCCTTACTCACAGGGCTTTTTTTCAGCCGGAACGCGGCGGAACCGCGTTCCGGCACCTTTTTCCGGGCCGGCCGCACCGGGCGCAACATCTGGGGGGGCGCGCTCGCACTCGCAGCTCTCTGCCCCTGCCTGGCTCACAACCGCGGCCATAGGGAGGCTCGGTCGGCGTGCCCCTGGCCCGTTTCCTAGGCGACCCTGCCCGAGCAAGAAGCGGCAGAGAATCCAGAGGCTCTCACGCCGGCGCCCTCAAAGCCAAACGCGCGCGGCTTCTCAGAGCAAAAGCTGAAGGCGGAGAAGAGGACACTGGCCAACATGCTGCCGTTCGGGCGCCAATCAGCAGGCGGACTGGAGCAGAGGAGGGCGGGGTTTCCCACCAAGCGCGGGAAATAGGCATTCCTGTTCTCTAAAGGGGCGGTCCTAGGGTTTGATGAGGGCGTGGCCAGGTTTGGGTGGGGGCGTGGCCAGGGGAGGGAGGTGAGTTCCACCACCTTTTCTCTGAGAAAAAAAGCCCTGCTTACTCATAATGTACTTATATATTTCACTTATATATATTTCCCAATAAGTGGGATGAAAAATGGATATGAAAAAATCATATCCATAACTCAGCCTCTTTTGCTCTGAAGCCATCCAGTTTGACTCTGGCTATAATATAAATCTAATTTATATTTTTATAAATTGGAATCCAATTTACTGTGGATATGTAGATTAGATCAGGGCTTTTCAACCAGTGGTACGGGTACCACATGTGGTACATTGGCACCTGGCAGGTGGTACACGACCATCCTAGAAAAGTGGTAGCGGGGGAGGGGAATGAGCTGAACTGGTGGCAGCACTGCACAAGCCTGAGTGAGAGATGGCTGGAGCTGCAGGGCTGTCAGGGCTCAGCGGAAGCGCCAGGATCAGTGCCAGGCTTCAGCTGGAGCTCGGCCCTGATCCTGGTGCTTCCGCTGAGCCCAGAAGAAGGGCCGATCAGCTGGAATGTTGCAGCATCTCCAGGGTCTTGTGATTTACATTCTGATGTTTGGCAACTGATTCATATTTATGATGGTCACAGTGTCCCAGGGTCATGTGAAGTGACCAAAACCTGCTGCAACCACTCAGCAGATGGGGGGAATAAAAACCAAACACCCCTCACCCCACCCCATCCCCGCTGCCAATCCTCAACAGAAATGCTCACAACAATGAAAACCTTGGACAGGAGGAAGAGTGCCGCCGGGCGGGCAGGCAGGTGTCTTGCTCGGCTGTGGCTTGGGGGGCACTTTTTTCAGTGCCATTGTCACTTCGAACAGTCACTAAGCGAACTGTTGTAAGTCGAGGACTACCTGTACTTTATTACTTTTTTCCCTTTTTTGGGGTCATCAAGTTTTTGACACCTTGCTAGGCGACTGGTGGTACTTGGATATTACCATATCCTAAAAGTGGTACAGTGGGTGAAAAGGTTGAAAAGCCCTGTGTTAGATGAACTGTTGGTCTATTCTTGGACCTGCTTTTATTTCTCCTCTTCATATCTTCTGCTTACAGAATAAATATATCTATAAATTCAATAGAAAATAAATTTTATTGGTAACAGCTGCTGATTAATTATAAGCTAATTATATCAAAATATGTTCTATCTTATTGTTATTGACATTAATATCAAAATGACTCTATTTATGTAGCTTTATTCCTGTACTCAGTGTTTTGCAGAACAAGAGTAAGTAATATGCATTTTTAACTTCCATTTTTGGTACATTTAAAATCCCTCATGACTGACCTTCAAAACGTAGCAACAGAATACCAGGTTTTGGTAATATCAATTTTAATATTTTATCCTAGTATTGTAAGAACAGTTGTACTAATTTTTATTTTTTATGGCTATCCATTTTAAGAGAGACAATTCTGAGTAGCTCACAGTAATGATATAAAACCAAAATACCATAAAACACTCACAACCATTATCTTTCAATGCATCCAACACCACTCTCCTCAGGCCTCAATCACCCTATCTCAGTGCTTGGGCAAGAGCCAGCTTTTTATGGTTTTTGGAACCTCAAGAAAAAAGGGCCTACTGGATTTCAAAAGACTTCCATAGCGCCAGAGCTGCTGTGGAGAAGATATATTTCATAGGTCCCATTAGATGTTAACATTTAAGGGAAGGGGCCTGTAATGGATCTCCTTTACCCAACTTAGTAGAATAGGCAGATCTCCTCAGAAGGAAGTAGTCCCACAAATAACCTGGCCTATTAATCCCTCAAATAGGAACAGAAATGTCACTTGGTCCTTTCAGACAATGTCATTATTTCATTTTGCCTCTGTCTCTTAAAGAGTAAAAATAATGTGTAACCTTCATAATGCTGCACGGATCTGCATATAATTAATAAATTAGCTTGGTAGATAACATTGGTAGAGCCAGTGTCAATGCCAAGGTTCAGTCTCTGGTATCCATTCTGTTCTCTGCCATTCTTTTTTTCCATATTCAGGAGACTAAGTTAATTTTTGTAGAGAAGTTTTGAAATAAAGTAATACTCATGTGCAACCTTAGAACGGTGAGTTGTTTTGTCTTGTATGAAGCCTCTAATAAGGTTTACCTGCTAGTACACTGTTGAAAGAAAAATTTTCAGGTGCAGTCCAAACCGGTAATAAACAAAATGGAGGCTGCTTAGGAAAGAAGGTTCAGATTATTGAACAACAGAACAGCAACATCATGCAGTTCTGGGAAAGCTGACAAAATGGAGCTGGGAGTGGGTGGGTTTTTATACCTTTTTAGGGTTTTCTGTTTGGAGTTGCTCCTATTTGAGGTTGTTCCTGTTCCTGTGCAATGAACTTTGACCTGAGGTTCAGTGTGCCCTTTTGGAATTCTAATGATGGTGGGTTAATCCTATTATGTTCTAAAGGTCATGTATTTAGATTTTGGGTTGGGGACGTAGATTTTAGGGGTAATCCCATCAATTCCCAGTCTTCCTGAATGGGATTATCAAAGCTGCATTTCTACACAGCTGGCTTGCTCAGTTTCTGCTTGGGGCTATTAAGAAAAATTGGGCCTGTTTTTCTGTCTTTAAGATCTTTTGAGGAAATATAATATTCTGCTTTTTTAACCCCCCCCCCCAAAATATTTCCTTCTCTAGGGGGAAGTGCTGACTTCCTATAATCCCCCCCTTGTGCCATATAAGTGTGACACACTTTTACTGGCACAAGATGAAGAACTGATTTGGTCAGGGAGACTTAATGGATGCTATTGTGGGGGGTTCCAGGATGTGGGAAAACAGCTTTTAAACTGCTAATGCAAAAGGGAAGACACTGATAGAGGCAACAGAAAAGGATTGCTGCAGTGGCTCTCAGAAGGGGAGCTTTCAACCCATAAAGTCTAAAAGTCATGGCAAAAGTTCTGTGCCAATTCGGGCTTCCTGTGGCGAGGCGCCGCCGGAGGAGGCTTTTTCCTGAGCCTCCAGCCCGGGACTGCGTCAAAGCCATCAAAACAGCGTGGATCAGTGGTTTTGCGGCTCGGAACTTTCTCCCCGGGCGAAGGGGAGAAAGTGAGTTTGGCTGGGATAGGGGTTGAATTCCCTAATCCCCCCAGGAGCGTTTCTGGGGGGGTTTAGGTGAGAACTCCCCCGGAGTCCTAGCCTCTTCTCCGCAGCTCGGTGTGCTTTCGTTCCTTGGAGCGAAGCCAGACGTCGCTGCCACTGCTGTTACAATGTAGCTGCTTGTGAGTAACTTTTGAAACAGACGGAATCTGACAGGGGATCTTTATTTTAATTAAAAAGTGACTTTAACTCGAAGATTTATTGGGATTTTATTGCCTGCTATAAGTGAAAGTGACAAGAAAATGGCCGCTGAAACATTCCTTTCTTCTTAACAAAAGGAAAACTTTCACTTTCTTTCCGGGTGTGGATTTTAATGGATTTTAATTTTTTTTTCAATTTAAAATCAAGTTTTTTAAGTTTATATTTGCTGTGACTTTTAAAAGAAAAGAAAAGAAAAAATACTTTGGCAGAATGGCTTCAAAACGTACTGTTCCTGCGTTGTCTAAAACAGCTATTTCTTCTCCTGTGGTGCAAATTCAACAACAAAAATCTAGATCTCCCCCACCAACACCTCCTCCCTCCATTACACTTAAAGATTTACAAGAGGCTCTAGCCAAGTCCTCACTGCAGACTTTGAAACAAACAGAAGAACTTTTGGATAAGAAAAATCAGGAACTTTGTGAAAATTTATCACAAATTTTTCAAGGACTTGTCACTCACATTGATCGAGTAGAGGGACGAGTGGACGA
>NW_015386498.1:1393977-1406589 GCF_001527695.2 Protobothrops mucrosquamatus | reverse complement strand
TTGTATTGATAAGAGGAAGCGCTCGGTTGGTATCCCGGCTTGCACTCGTTGAGGTGGTCAGGAAGAGGGGGGATGTAGAAGGGGAAGGAGGAAGGAGGAGAGGTTGTGGGTTAGAGGTAGGAAGGAAAGGTAAGTGGATGAGGGCGGAGGCAGGTCGGGAACCTCTGAGCGTTTCTGATAATGTATTGAATTGGATTGTGGTTTTTTTTGTGTATGTTTGTGTTATAAATGCATCATATTACTTAATGTTCAATTATAAAAATTAATAAAATTTTCTTTAAAAAAAAAAAAAAAGTTCTGTGCCAATTCCTTTTAGATGTTGGATGTCACTTCCTGTGAGCTTTCCAGTCATATGCATATGCTTCCAAAATTCTTCACAGCCATGTGCCATGTGCCTTAGTAAGTAATTACTGGCTGCCCATTTTCAAGGGTTTCTGCCTGAACCTGCCTTAGTTTTTAGTTTAATACATCCAGGATTGTGATGTCCAATTGCCTTAGTTTTTAGTTTAATACATCCAGGATTGTGATGTCCAATTGAGGTTAGCCAGTGTGCAAGCCAGGCTATTAATATTTCTTAAATTGCACACAATGAACCCTAGGACTCCCACTCTGTCCACCAGTGCAACGTATTCAGGACTTAGGTTTGGAGATCTCTTTCCTGCTATTTCCTCAGAGAGGATATGTGAATTGTAAATTGCCTGAGGGGGCATGGTTCCCTCCCCCATGGAATTTGCAGGAAGATATGCATGCAAAGACCTTAGTGCCACAGAGAAGAATCAGCCTGGGGAGCTTTATGTGGAGGTAGGTGAAGAGGATAGCCTGAATGTGATTCTGAATGTTGTGTGTGTGTGTGTGTGTGTGTGTGCATGCAGCTACTAATACAAAACAGGCAATACAAACATCCTGGACAAATTTCCCTCCCACTAGACAGAGGTCCAAGGTATTCAGGACTTGCTGTGCCAACCATTCCCAAATGCCATCCCTCCAAGAATCCATTTAACTGGCTGATTACATTAAGGTAAACGAGGGAAGAAAGAATGTTTACAGTGAGTTTCTGCCCTCACCCCATAGTTTTTCCAGTTGTTTTCTGAGGCTTTTGGTGGGGGCCAATGGATCCAGGAGTCCTTCCTTTCTCTGCAGCTTTCACAGGCATCTGGGTGATGTAGGCTTTGGACAGACCTGTTCCTCTCTGGTTGCATGGTGACTTTCTAGTGGATGGATGGATCCAAACCCAATTCCCTGGCTCAAATGAATGGAGGCAGCACTTGGGTCAGTGTGTTTTGTTTCCAAAGGCTGCTGAGTCATCTGTGCAGGGCTGAAAAATATGAGAACAGGGTCCCCCACCCTTTGTGGATGACTCTTCCAGGAGAGGCATTGCTGGTCAGACATAGACATGGAGATCAGAGGATAAGAAATGGAGAAGTGGGATGGGGGATGGGTGGATAGCTTGCAGGCAGAGTTTGAAAAGACATTAAGATTACCTTTATAGATGTTAAATAGATGAAACCCATTCAAAGACATACAGTAAATGCAAGAATGAAACATTTCCTATAGATCAGACATGTCAAACACAAGGCCCGCGGGCCAGATTCAGCCCAATATGTGGTTCCGTCTGGCCCAGGGACCTGCTCTGGAAAGAGCAAAGAACCGGCCCGCCGCATCTCGGCCCGGTCCAGGCCGACCAGGCGCTGATCTACAACCTGGTTGCATCCATGAAAGCCAGAATGCGCTCAGCCTTAAATCCACGGGGAAGCCTTGCCCTGCTCCCTGGGTACACGTGCAAGTGGAGTCCGGCATCCCTGCTGGCTGTCTTGCCCCACAGGCTGACTTCACCCAGGACGCCGGCACTGGCTGTCTCCTGTGTGCACACCCGGGGGGCAGGACAGAGGTAGGAAGTTGGCAAAAAGGCTTTTTATTCTCTCCAGAGAATAAATTTCCTACTTCACTCTTCCTCCTCTTGGCTTGTTTCTCCGGAAAAGAGAAAATAAAAATTTCCCCCAATCAATCTCCTCTTCCCTTTTAAAAATCCCTCCCCGAGAATCCCGCCCTGCTGCCAGCCACCGTGGAGGCTGCCTGAGCTCCCGACCTCTCTGCCGAATCCGCAGAGCTCCGGCAAAGACTCCGAGCAGTGCCGATCCCTGCTAGCGCTGATTCCCCCCAACTCTCCTCTCCTCTCCACTACACTTTCTTCCTTCCTTTTCTCCTTCTCATTTCTTTCCTTCCTCCATGCTCAGGAAGGGGTGATGGGAGGGGGAGAGATTGCCAGCGCTGCCATGTTGCTGCCGGTCTTGCTATCCCGCATGGGGGTTCTGTCCTGGTGAAAGGAAAGTCTTGTGGCTGCGAGGCTGGCGGTGCTGGTGGGAGTGGGGGCTGCACTGATCTACAACCTGGTTGCGTCCATCAAAGCCAGAACGCGTTCAGCCTTAAATCCATGGGGCAGCCCTGCTCTGCCCCCTGGTGTGCGCACAACTGGAGTCCGGTGTCCATGCTGGCTGTCTTGCCCTGCAGGTTGACTTCTCCCAGGACGCCGGCGCTGGCCATCTCCTGTGTGCACACCTGGGGGGCAGGACAGAGGTGGCAGGGCAGCTGCTTGCTGATTCCAGTGGATCTTAGGCTGAGTGCATTCTTGCTTTGATGGAACCAGGTTGTAGATCAGCGCCACACACACCCCACCAGCACTTCCAGTCTTGCAGCCACGAGGCATCCCTTTCAGCTGGACCGCCCCCACCCACCCACATGGTACAGGAATGGCTGGCAGCTGCATGTTAGTGCTGAGAATCTCTCCCCCTCCCATCACCCCTTCCTGAGCGTGGGGGAAGGAAAGAGATGAGAAAGCGAAAGAAGGAACAGAGGGAGGGAGGAAGGAATGGAGGGAGGGAGGAAGGAAGGAATGGAGCAACGGAAGGTGGGAGGAATGGAGGGAAAAAAGGGAGAGGAAGGAAGGAACAGAGGAAGGAAGGAACGGAGGAAGGAACGAAGGGAGGAAGGAAGGGGAAAAGGAAGGAACAGAGGGAGGAAGAAACGGAGGGAGGGAGGGAGGGAAGGAACAGGGAGGAATGAACAGAGGGTGGGAGGGAGGAAGGAAGGAACAATGGAAGGAAGGGAGGGTGGGAGAGAGGAAGGAAGGAACGGAGGGTGGGGGGAAGAAGGAAGGAACAGGGAAAGAAGGAAAAGAGGGAGGAAAGAACAGAGGAAGGAAGGAATGGAGGGTGGGAGGGAGGGAGGAAGGAACAGGAAGGAAGGGAGGGAGGGAGGGTAGGAAGGAGGAAGGAAGGGAGGGAGGGAGTAAGGAAGGAACAGAGGGTGGGAAGGAAAAAGGAAGGAACAGAGGAAGGGAGGAAGGAAAGAACAGAGGAAGGAAGGAACAGAGGGTGGGAGGGAGGAAGGAAGGAACAGAGAAAGGAAGGAAGGGAAAAGGGAAAGAACAGGGAGGAAGGAACAGAGGGTGGGAGGGAAGAAGGAAGGAAAAGGAAGGAAGGAAGGGAGGGAGGAAGGAAAGAAAGAGCAGAGGGAGGAAGGAACTGAGGGTGGGAGGAAGGAAGGAAGGAAGGAATAGAGAAAGGAAGGAAGGAAGGAAAAAAGGAAAGAACAGGGAGGAATGAACGGAGGGTGGGAGGGAGGAAGGAAAGAAGGAACAGAGGAAGGAGGGGAGGGTGGGAGGAACCATGTCCTGGTGCTCGTCCTGGTCCCACCCTCCTCTGCCGGAGACCCTGCCCAGGCACCCCTGAAGCGAGTGATGTCGAGATGGCCATGCCCATCCAGCAGGCCACACCCACCCAGTAGTCCACACCATCCCGGCCACATCCGCCCGGCCCAAGGAGGGCAACCACAATGCTGATGCGGCCCTCAATGAAATTGAGTTTGACACCCCTGCTGTAGATAAACTTAAAACATTCCCTTCTGATAACTTTGGGCTGTTTCTTAAAAGCACAGAGAGAGAAAGAGAGGGGGAGGCAAGAAGGAAAAAAAAGAACACATTTGTCTTCATCCTGTTTTGCTCGACAGGCAAACTAGGGTTAGTCTATTTTACTTTTGGTGGCTTATTTTAACATTTTTTTTCCCTTTTCCTGGCAGAATTTAAAATTCTTTTCTCTAGGGATTAGGGACATTTAACAGTCACATTTACCTAACACACAAAGACTTTGACATACATACACATACAAAGACAAGGAAAAGAGGAAAGGAAAGAGAAACAGAACTCTTTAGTTTTCACACCCTGGTCATCCCCACCATAAATCTCACCTCAAATTAGGGAAGGCACAAATCTTAATTGTATCACATATAAAACAATGTTCCTATATTTTATTTTCCTTTCCCTTTTAAGTACCTTTATATAGCCAAATTGGTTTCCCAGCTTTGTCTCTGAGCAAAACCCATTCCTTACATATCTCCCTTACTCGTATCTCCTTCATACAGGCTAGGACAGGGACTCACTTCTCATCCCACGCCTCGAACAAGTCTCCTAGGGGAGGATCTGGATTTGACCTTCGAACTACAGCTTCCCATGTTCCCCTTCCAATGTGGGGTTCAATTGGCTTAATCAGGTCTCTCCCGCACCACTGGTCAGTTTTCAGACAAAAAAAAAAAAGATGTCTGGGAGGACTCTGGTTCTCTCATAGAGAACAAGCATCTCCTAACCAGGGAACAAATCACCTGTCACCTTTCAGACCAAAAAGGGGTCCAGGAGGACCTGCTGCCCCAAGCCAGCAGGTACGGGCACCTCCTTCAACTGCCTGTCAGTTTTCAGGCCCAGGAGGCTCTGGGAGGACCGCTGCTTTTGCAGTAGTATGGGCACCTCCTGCAACTGGACTTTGCTCATTGACTTTCCAGCTGGTTGCCCAAATCCAACACTCATTTTTCTTGCTATTCCATTTTCACACAGCCTCTCCCTTTCCTCTAACAAAAGGTCCTGCGCTCTGGCCAAACTCCAAGCTTTCCAGGGTATGTCATTTGAACAAATCCTTTCTGCAGTTAGGAAAGGCCAGAGGGAGCAAGATCCAGCTGTGATTGGGAAAAAGGTCTTCTCACTCACATACACAGGCATACATACATTTTCCTTGCTCCCCTGGGCTTTAAAAGTTAAAATTTAGTGGAGGGGGATGCTGACTTCCTACAACATTTTCATAAAGTATATAATAAGATTACTTCCTTAATTAATTAAATTTTAGTTTACTAGTGAAAAGGTTTCAGTGTTCTAAGAAATAAAATGGAATTGCAGATTATGGGTCAGTTCCTCATTTCCACCCAATACTGTTTTTAGCCTTAAATGCAACTTAGAATCAAGAAATTAAAAGACAACAAGAAATAAGATTTTTTTTCCCCCCTGGATTTCTACTAACTCTATCCAGATCTATTTCCAAAACCATTTTCTCATGTTTTCTTCTTTGGTTACCTTGTTGGAGGACACCCAAATGGTAGCAGGAGTTCATTTTATTATTTCAGTTTGGGTCTTGAATTAAAATCTCAGATTCATGGTGGGACACAGTGCTTTGTGCCTCATGGGAAATCACTGATGTATTCTTTGAACATGATTTCCAATGTTAATTGTCTTGGTATCCCCCACAAACTTAAATAATTTGCTTATCAGCCTGTGATAAGATACCTTGCCAATACTTTATAAGATATTTTGAAATTTATGTCTACTACAGCCTAGTGTACAAGTTATCCAATCAAGGCTGTTTGGGATTGGATGGGCTGAGGTAAAGTGGAATGGAATGGAATGCTAGTTTGATAAGATTTGTACTTGACAAATCAATACTGGCTTCTGTTAATAGGTCATATTGTATCTTGTATTGTAAATTGTATGAAACATTTTAACAATTTGTATCCTTGTGTAGGGGGCATACAAATCTTTTTTTATATCATTCCAATTTGCTGCTGAAGTGATTATATGTATGTGTACATGTATAATCTGACTGTCATGTGAGATAATTACAGATGTATTGGACATTCTTTAGCATTGGACTTTTTTTGTAATGGAATATACACTGATAATTTTCAGTCCCTTGTCTGTGTTTTCTATCTTTGTTTATATCCCATCATCTCTGCAGTTTTGTTGTGAGCAATATTTTCTAGGGCCTATTTCACTTCATTCAGGGATCCAGAAACATTATCTGGGGATGCTATGGAATACATTATGAAGCTTAAAAGTCAAAAAAAAATTTTGGGCATTCTTGGGTTTTAATTCTCCAGGTCTCTACCCCTCACCTGACTTTGTTTTTATCTTCTGCTAGCCCAGTTGGTAGTGTTCTTCAGCAAATAATTCCTAATCCAAGAATCACTCATTGTCCATAATGAGTCAAAATATAGATTCCTTTGTCTGTAATGTCTTCATTTTCTATTCCAGCCAGCCATTGTAGCATATATAGTTCTTATCATGGACAATACATTTGTCAAGGAGGGAAATAAATGAGGCAAATATTTTGTAGGGCATCAGAAGAATTGTCTTGGCTTTTATATTCCTCAGATGAACGGGAGGGAGGGAGAAAAAGAGAGAGGGAAGTAGGGAGGGAATTTTCCTTGTTCTTTCCTGCAAAATTTCTGGTCATTCGTTGTCTGGAAATGTTCTATCTACTAGCTTCCTAAATTCCTCCTGGAGGCTTCCTCAACCAAAAGCAATGCACGCCCTTCAAGAAATATTTAGTACAACCAATAAGCAGAGATTCCTTTTTGTCTTTTTCTCTCTCTTCTGTTTTCTTCTTTTCTTCAGTCAGACTTCCCTATTAAGCTCCTGTTTGCTAAGCCAGTGATACATATATTTGAGTTAGCTGTCTATATCAGATGAAGGTAGCAGGATTAGAATAAAGAGAGCATTTTACTATTGAAATTAATAGGCTTACATCTTGCTTTATATTTTATAGCCTAAGTTTCAGCCACAAATATAGTATGTGGGAGTGCAATTCTTATTATAAATACCATGATCTTTAATAAAAATATTTTGTAAAATTTAATCTACATCTATAGATTATTTTACAAAGGAAACAATGTTTTTAAAGTCATTAATTAGGTCTGTATTTTATCCATATTATAGTATACTAATATTTATTGTTTGTTCTTAGCTCTAGTCTATTGATTGTAATAAAACTTGAAAATGAAAATACAATAAAATTTTATTCACATATCTTAACCAACTTCACTTTTTTATATTTTATCAAGTCTATTGCTACTTATCTCCTGGGAATTTGGAAGCGTCTGCTAAGTTCTCTTAGGAATATCTTTGCATTGTATAGCTTAGGCTAAGAAAGTGAAAAGGGGGTGGAGATACCAAGAACAAAAATTTTGAAAGTTTAGAGCTGGGTAGACAGACCATGGTTCAGATCTCCATTCTGCTATGAAGTTTGCTGAATGATTTTGGCTCATTTCTTCATATGAAATATGAAGAAAAACAATGTATCCTACTTGGAGTTAATTGAAGTAAAGCAAATTAAAAATTAAACAAATAGGCAGTAATCCTACACTACTAGCTGATAAATCTTATAAAAGAACGATAACCTGTAACCATTTAATTAGCAATCTTCTTCATGCAGAAATCTGAAAAAGAAAACACCATATATTGTTAGTGATAAGAGTAGAAGAATGGTAACATTCATCAGCTATTACACAGAATTTAGGAGATGGGAAGGATTTTTTTTTTGCATGCAGTGTTTATATATGCATGCATTTTTCTCTGCAGTGACATGGCTTTTGTTTTGTTGAAGGTATATTAAAAAGTCTGCTTTTAAAACAAAAGTTGAGAGAGAAAATGAATTATTAATGTAGTTTCTTGATGTAACAATAAATATTAAAGTGCTTGGAAAATGTAAAAATTCAGTCATATTAAATTACTCATAGAGAATTAGTGGAACTGCAGTAGAAAGAAACAGTGTATTTCAACTGATCTGTAGTTCTCTTGAGCTATTGAAAAGCGTTTCCCATAATAGCTTGCTAGAGTATGAATTTGGAATATTTTAATTTAATTCTAGTTAGGACAGAGACCAAACTATAGACACAAAGCTAGTTGAGTGACCTTGGGCCAACCACTCTCATTCAATGGAAAACTACTTCTGAAAATCCTTGCCAAAAAAACCTGTAGGGACTTGTTCAGACAATTGCCAGCAGTCAACATAGGAACTCAAAGGACCCAAAAAACCTAAATAGAACCAAAAAAAACCCCAAACAGCTCTTTAAATGTTGTTGTTGTTGTTGTTGTTGTTGTTGTTGTTGTTGTTATTATTATTATTATTATTATTATTATTATTATTATTATTATTATTATTATTATTAAATATGGGTACTCAGAGATTTTCTATCTAAATCCAAATAGGGTTCTCAGTTCAGTTTTTTTTCCTGCGTGCCATAACAATTCTGGGGAGCATAAATGATATTCCAGTAAGTGACCTCTATGCCAATAGAATGGTAATTACACCATTTATTATGAACTCCAAATTGCCTTTGTTTAGTTTTAGATTGCAGTCTCTTTCAGTATTGTTTAGAAACAATTCCTCCTTGCACATTAATTGAAGCATATGGTTTTGAAATTAATTATATTTAAGAAAACTAATTTAGATACTGTAAACATTGCAATTTAGACAAAAGGTATCCTTATAGTTATTACAAATGCAGGGAACAACTAGTGGAAGCTAGTCTATTAATAATCAGAATTTCTTTAATTTCTGAAGTATTGCCAAAAATTGCATTTTTAATATATTTATTGTACAATTATACATTTACAATGTCTTGTTTTTATTTCAGATTCAGCCCCTGCTTTGAATTCTTTAAAATATTGTAAGTATTTTTTTTGTTTTGTATTTGATTCATTAGCATTAACAGTCATTTGAAATTATCTATTACTATAGTATATATTTATTCCCATTTAATGTATCATATTTTCTAACAACAATGTACCAGGAAATAATTTCTAAGTTGTTCTAAATTACTTGCTTCCTTTGAAGTTCTTCATATCTATGCCTAAGAAATCTCCCTATTTCTAATTTCTTTTAGAAGTCAATTTTGGTTAAATTTCAGTACTAGCTGTAATTTGAAATTAAAATTTAGATGTATAATGGTGTGAAATATTAAAATCTGAGTTGTAAAATATCAAATGTCTGCAAGAGTTTACAGTTGGGTAAGATTTGAAGTAAATTAATCACTGATCATATCTTCTGGAGAGGCTGTATGAGGTCGACCACATACTTTCATGCAAGATATAACTTCCATTTAAAATAATCACAGTCCATTGTTGAGTTGAGAATTACTCCTGTTTCAAACCCTGGAGAGCTGCTACCAGTCACAAAAGATGCTATTTGCTTAGACTGATCAGTGACCTAGCTATATAAAGCAGTTTCAGAGTTTCAAAGGGTGCCTGTGATTAGAAACCACTTGCAAGTCCTAAAATCTTTAAGGCTACTGTATAAGAATCAGACCACTGATCAGTCCAGCCTGTTTTCTTTAACTGCATATCTCAACCTTATATATAAGTATTCATATTTGCAGGAAATGGTCTAAGAATAGAAGTGTGAATATGATGGAATAATCAAAACTAATACCGATAAATTATTAATATAAAGGCAAGAAAAGAAAACAGTTGACATGATTAGTTAATTTGATTTGTACCTTGGGCAATCCATATCCTGTATTACCTTTAATCCTAGTTTTTATAGAATAATGCATCAAATTTATAGACTTTCCTTGGCATATACATATTGGCTTCTATTCTCTAAAATATATAGATATAAAATTAAATTTAAGAAGAATTGATTTTTCTTTTGTTCTAATCAAGAAGGACATAAAATAATGTAAGATTTAATTACATTGAAAAGACTTTATTTTTGAAATATAAATGTATATAATGACTTAAATTCTAAGATTTCTTGATACAACATTTCAGGAAAGGGCGTGATAGCAACTACATAAATCTCCCCCCCTTAAAATATTACTCATTTTTGTGCAATATTATTCTAATAGTTAATTAAATATTATTATTTTTTATAATTTAATACTGGGATACCTTTAAAAATCATAAAATGGCAATTTTGTTTTTGTTTAAATAGATGGTGGCAAAAATAATACTAGGAATATGAACAAATTAGGAAAAATGATTAAATAATGTATCTATTAAATTTTTCTCCATGATATTTGAGTTGTAGATTTACCCCTGGATATCTTAGGAAGTAATTGTTTCAAACTGTTCCATTCATTAAAAAAAAAAAGCCTGGCAGGTTTCCAAATTCTTTTCCTGTGACCTGCAAAGCTAGGCTGATTTCTTTATTCTATTTTCTTTCTTTTCTTGACTATATTCTCTGAATGTGCAGTGTCCCATATTTATGTTACCTACAGTAATTCAGTATAGATTTTAAGCAATATCCTTCACTCTTATCACTTTCTATCTCATTGACTCATTTTACATGATTTGTAAAAATCACAATTTGTTTTCACTTGTTTTTGCTACTGTCTGTGGGCCATATATATATGTCTGTTTTTTTAAATTTTTATTTGTGATATGCAACTGTTTGAATGTAAAAGCAGAAAGACATTTTGGCATGGACATAGAACTTATCAACAATTTGTTAAACCAAACGGACCTGATCTTAGGAAAGATATGACTGCTATTTATATTTACTTTGTTCTACCACTTAAATATACAGAGACTGTTCCAGATAAATTCTACATAACAGTCATAGATTATAGATAATCACAAAAACACACATATATATGTACATTGGCTTTCAACTTAATTTTTGCTTTAGTTTTGTCTGGTCTTCATTTTCAAGCCAAATCTAATGCATTGCCTACTGCCACATTTGATTTATCTCTGTTATTTTGTTTTTAGATTGTAGTTTTATATTTTGAATTTATATTATTTTATGCAACCTTAAGTAGTAGGGCAGTACAGAAAACCCCTAAATGAATAATATTTTTTTACATATTTAAAGTGCTGGGCCTTCAACTATATTAGTAATCATTACAACATATTTAAAATGGATATAGGTCATTATGCCACTGTTGAAAGTTTTAGTCTAAGAAATCAGATGACTGATTAGATTTTTTTTTATTAAGTTAAGTTGGTAGTAAAAATGTTTTTTTTTTTAATTTTAAAATTTTATTGAAAAGCAAAAAATTAAAAACATTGAACATGGTAACACAGATTTGACACATATCTCATTTCACTATTACCATAAATTACTAATGAGAAAAACCTATATAATAACATCACTCTAATCACAATCTTGAATTATCTCAGTACAATAACTTCCCTGCTTTTCCCCCCACCATCTGTAAAATTTGTTCCAAATTTGGTAAAAATCCTTTTCATCCTGATTTTTAAGTCTTCTAGTTAACCTATCTAATTCTGCGCAATGCATAATTTTATGAATTATGCTTTCCTTACTAGGTATCACCATAGCTTTCCAATTTTGAGCTAATATAATTCTTGCCACTGTAACCACATGAGTAAATAAAAACATATCCTCTTTGCTAACATTATTTTCAAGAATTCCTAATAACAGTGTCTCAGGTTTATATTGAATATTTTGTATACCCATTTCTGTTACTCACTCCCAAACCCTACACCAAAAACTCTGTGCTTCCTTACATAACCACCAAACATGAAAATAAGTGCCCCTTTCCTTTTTACATTTCCAACATAATGGCGAGTATCCTTTATACATTTTAGCTAATCTTGTTGGAGGGAGATGCCATCTATAAACCATCTTGTACGAATTTTCTTTAAAAGATGACGCCAGTGTAATTTTATTGTTTCATATCCATACCTGCTGCCACTGCTCCAAATTAATATTATGTCCTAGATCTATAATATTGGGATTTGACAATGTTCCAACTTTTTATTAGACCTTGCCAGATCTTATGTTTTAAAAAATATTGATAGTTCCTATTTTGTCCTCTCCACATCTGAGTATGCCATCCCTGCTGGAGGCCATACCCCTCTAGTTGGATACATCTTTGATTTTTTAGGGTTATCCAGTCTCTAATCCAAGATAGCGCCGCGGCCAGATAATATAGTTCCCGATCAGGGAAGCCTAAACCCCCCCTTTCCTTTGCATCCTGTAAGGCCTTTAATTTTATTCTGGCCTTCTTACCAGCCCATACAAAATCTAAAGTTATTTTATTTAATTCCTTTAAAAAGTTGTTATTTAGAAAAATTGGAATATTCTGGAATAAAAATATTAGTTTGGGTAGGATATTCATTTTTACAGCAGCAATTCTCCCAAGTAATGAAAGGTGTAAGTGTTTCCAACGCTCTAAATCCACTTTAAATTTTTGCATTAATTTAACATAATTATTTTCTTTAATTGATGAACAGCGCGCAGAGATGACAATCCCTAAATATTTAAATTTAGGGACCACTTGTATGCCTAATTTAACTTCGAGAGATCTTTTTTGAAATCGGTCATATTTTTAACAATAATCTTTGTTTTTTCCTGTTTATTTTTAAACCAGCATAATCTCCATAAATTTCTAGAATTTCAAATAATTTCTGCCCAGAATATTCAGGGTCTTCTAAAATAAAAACTAGATCGTCTGCGTAAGCCTGAAGTTTATATGTTTCTTTCTTAATTTTAAGTCCTCTGATCTGTCCTTCTTGCCTTACCGCTCTAGTAAGAATTTCTAGTGTAT
>NW_015386498.1:1390354-1392374 GCF_001527695.2 Protobothrops mucrosquamatus | reverse complement strand
GAAGATGGCGGGGGTGGCGGATGAGAAATTTTAGAGGTTGATTGGGGTGGCTGTAACATCGGAGATGTAGTTGATTTTAAAGTTGAAGGCACAGTTTTTCTCGAAGCCATGTTAGCAATAAATTTCAAGTTGTAAAAAGTTTTAGACAGTTCAGCCAAAACAGGTGGTAAGCATGTTAAAAGTAACAAAAGTTCCAGACTGGAAATCACTTTCACTTCTTGCTGAAAAGTATCAGTCCATCGCCATTTTAAATTCACTTTCACTCAATCCACCTCAAGTATAGGGAAGAGCTTGTTAACCAAGTTAGAGCAAAGTCCAAGATAAAAAGCAAACTTCCAGGGTCGGTTCGTCTGCTTACAAGAAACTCACAGTTCAATTTAAGTTGCAGCAGTGACGGCGGCTTCTAGCTTCGCCGAAGCGAAGGCGTCCTGGATCGCGGAGTAAACCTCGGGGCTCCGGAGGAGTTCTAACCTACATCGTCGACAAGGGACGACTCGGGAACTCAACTCCTACCCCGGGCAGCTCACCTATCCCCTTATGCCCAGGGGAAGGGTATCAAGCCGTTTGACAGCTGATGCTGGCTGTCAAAACGGCTTTTACGCTGAAACAGGCGGGAGGCAGCAAACAGCTGCGTCCGACGAAGTCGCCTGCCACCGGAAGTCCCGCAAAGGGCCACTTGTTGATCACACCGTATCTAAATCCATATCCATGTTTTTTCTGTATCTGTTTTTGGAATCAGTGTTATATTTGCCTCTGACCAGGACTTAGGTACCGTATTTTAGCTTCAGTCAATACCGCATTGAAGACTTCTAATAAATATTGGTTAAAAACACTCTGTAAGTCTTTATATAATTCAGCAGGTATTCCATCTAGACCTGTCGCCTTATTAATTTTTTGTCTATTTATAGCCCTAATTAATTCAGACATATTTATCTCCTCATTTAACATAGATTTCATTTCCTCCGGTATTTTTGGCAGCTCAGCCTTTACCAAATATTCTGTTATCTGTTCCGTACTTCTTCCCTCCTTACTCCTATATAAATTTTCATAAAACCTCTCAGCAATACCCCTTTTTAGATTCTCCTCCCCCTGGATTTCTCCATTTTCATCTATCAAATTAGTAATCCATGATTTCTCTTTCTGTTTTCTTAATTTATACGCTAGCCATCGTCCCGATTTATTTGCATGCTCAAATTTTTTTTTGTTAGCTGCCTGTAATTTTTGTGCATATTTTTCTGATTCCTCTAAATTGAGTTTATGTTTAATTAAATCCATTTTTATTTTCAATCCTTTATTTCCGGGGTCTGTCTGGAGTAGTATTTCCACCTGCTTATAGTTTGCTTCAAGCCTTATCTTATATTGCTGTTTCTCTTTATTTCTCTTAGCCGTATATGAGATAATAACCCCCCTCAAATATGCTTTAGCCATATCCCAAAGATTCTGCAGAGATGTATCCTCGTTATCATTTACTTGAAAGAAAAGATACATTTCTTTCTCCATACTTTCTCTGAATTCTTTTTCTTTAAGAATACCTCTTTGAAAAGTCCATCTTGACCTATATCTTTGACCTTTCAAACATAAGCTTATTGGATTATGGTCAGCCCAGAGACTGGGCTCTATGTCTATTTTATGTATTTCTGAAATTAATTCTTTCAATATAAATTTTTATTGTTTTCATCACAAAGAAAAAACATCACAAATATAACACAATATAATATAAAACCCACATCCCCCACCCCCCCACCCCCCCGAGACTTCCCAAACCTAATACCAGGATAATATTCAAATATAAGTAAACAATAATATCTCTAACTCCACAAGGTATATAAATTTTACATAAATAAGTGAGATATATAAAAAAAACCCAATTAATTAAAAACCTAAATTATATTCCACTATTCTATGCTTCTTTTGAATATAAACAATCCATCTTCTCCATATAGATAAAAATTGTTCATTTGAGTGATTCTTCAGATAAGCTGAAATCTTTGCCATTTCAGCAAGGTGTGAAACTTTCAAT
>NW_015386498.1:1362965-1386663 GCF_001527695.2 Protobothrops mucrosquamatus | reverse complement strand
TTCTAACCTACATCGTCCACAAGGGACGACTCGGGAACTCAACTCCTACCCCGGGCAGCTCACCTATCCCCTTATGCCCAGGGGAAGGGTATCAAGCCGTTTGACAGCTGATGCTGGCTGTCAAAACGGCTTTTACGCTGAAACAGGCGGGAGGCAGCAAACAGCTGCGTCCGACGAAGTCGCCTGCCACCGGAAGTCTTCCCCAATGGCACTTTGAACTATGTAGGGTGAGAATGGAAATGTAAAATACTTATTTCTCATATAATTCTAGGAAACAAATGCCATTATTAACCCATTTTATACTTAAAAACTGAGAACCTTGATAATATGTGAAAGAAATACAGCATGTTCCTATTGACTTGCATTTTATATACCAGGGGCCCCGTACACTTTTGGAATTAGAAAATCATGTCTTACAATATTAGTTTATTGTTGGTTTTCATTCAGAAAAAATATAGAATCAGGACAGAATTTAAAATCAATTTGTATGGTTATTAGAATAATTTTTACAACCTAGTGCCATCAGGTCCCATTTACTTCATTTATCATGTACCGGATTCATAAATGGATTACAACAGGAAAAGAATGTGTGAGCTGTAAAGTATAAGTATCATTTACATATAATAGAACAGAGGCCCCGAACCTTTTGGGCACCAGGGACCGGTTCCGTGGAGAAAGGTTTTTAACATATTTTTAAAACCAGAATCTAATTCTATTGCTGAAGAATTACTGTAGAATTTAAGTATAGTATGTTAGAGTAACTTTTAAGAGGTGGTTAATAGATCTGGAATCTGTATAAATTTATCCCTTTATGTCCTTAATAGATAATGCATATTATATTACTGATTTATCTGAATCTAAAAGCATATACTTGTCTACATTTCACTTTCTCTTCCCATTACCTTTGACTGCTGTAGTATAATACAAATTCTATTCTGAAAGTATGAAATTTGCTAAATCCAGTAAGGTTAGTAAGATAGGTACTCTTGATCAATTAAGCAAAGGATCTTACAGGATCCAGGAATTTCATCACCTATGTTGCAATGAAATGGGAAAGTAAAAAGGAAATAAACTCTGATCTCTATTAAGATACATTAATCTTAAATGAAGGCAGATTTAAGGGTGAAAAAGAAAAAGCAAGCGAAAAGGGAAGAAAGAGGGAAAGAGAAGATAGGAAAAAAGAAGAGAGCATAGATGTTTAAAAATCTATAATTACTAATCTTTCCACTCTTTCCAAAGTTATAAGGAAACAGGTAATTAAAAACCCAAACATAATGAAATTGAACAGCCTTTATCCAAGCAGATACAATAATAAATATGAGGAAAAGTAATTAATCCGCATCCTTCAGCAGAAATTTGAAACGGTAAAACATTTTTCAGTGTGCATACTATTAAAAATATTTCTAAGTGCCATTTGATTATTTCAAAGTAAAGAAATTGGGAAACACATTGAAAGTGTTTGTTTGTTGTCCTAAGCAATATATTTTGCTATGTTGAGGACCTTTTTATGTTGTTGGACTTTCTGAGAAAAACATGAGACATTTTAATTTTCTCATTCAATTATTTGAGCAGTTCGGTGACACATCTAAGACAAGGATGTCAAACACGCCACATCGTGACTTTTTTTGCATTGCTGGAGCTGGGGTGGTATGGCCTCCATATGATGCAACCGGCCCATGGGCAGGTAGTTTGATACTCCTGATCTAAGAGGTTTCCCAAGGAATGGTCAGAGTTTATCTGCTGTATGAAAAGAAGAAGCTGGAACAGAAGTTGAATGTTAAGCTCTCTCATTATCTAAATTTAGGCAAACTCAATACTTTTTTATTATGATTTCTAGGCACTGTTTTTCTTAATCATATATATATATATATATATGTATGTATGTATGTATGTATGTATGTATGTATGTATATATATATATATATATATATATATATATATATATATATATATATATATATATATATATATATATATATATATATATATATATGTGAGTCTTTGGTCATTCGGGTTTTCTCCCGTGTAAGATTAGAAGTATCATAGCGACGTTTCGATGAAATCACATTCATCATCATCAGGCTTGTGCTTTTAGCTTTGTGCTTCTCAGTGTAATATATATATATATATATATATATATATGTATATATTCCCAAAAACAAACCGTGAACACCAGGAGTATATCAAACTATCAAAAAGTTTAATAACACAAAACATAAAACAAAACTACACCAAGCTTTCATCGGACTCCTTCCGACATCGTCAGGGTTATGTGCCAGTCCATGAGAGGGTCTCTTTTATAAGCCATCCATCATCTGCGCCCGGCTCCTGGACCTCGTCACCGGTCCCAGGATGTTCTTGCTTTGCCAATGTATAAAGAGGCAGCCACTCTCTCTATAAGCTGTGTGATATTTTTAGAGTTAAATTAGATGATGTTGGGAGGGGGGGAGAAAGAATGTGTCTGGGGATTAGTTAAGATAAGAAACCAGGCTACAGAACTGAAGGGAAACTTTGGCCTTCAAACTAATTGGAGAACGTGATTTATGACTGCAAATGGGAGGAGGGAATTATGCTGGAATATTATGTGCTCAGGAGAGGGGAATTCAGATCTTGGCATCCACCATGCTGTGCTGACACTTTGTTTCACGATTAAAGACTTTTTAGGATAAACAATGCCTGGAAGTTCTTTGAAGTGTTTCATTAGTCGGAACCATGACATACATACATACATACATACATACATACATACATCAATAAAATATAGAAAAAACGAACACCAGGATAAAAATAAAACAAACCTGTTTAATACAAACAAGTTTGTAAGTAAAAGAGTTACCAAGCTGCTGCCTAGGATTAAACTCTCAACCGGGTGGGAGGTGAGGCCACTAGGCCACTGTACCAGTCATAATTTACTTTATCACCGTTTATGCTTTAAAAGTTTCCTGACTTTTTTCATACATGTCTGATTTTTATCCTGCACATAATATATATTTTATTTTTCATGGTACATGGTTTCAATTTTTAAGCAGCAAGTATAAACATATTCTTGTATAATTCCTTAATTGCCAAATTTATATTCTTTTCTTCAGTGTTACTCTTTAATTTTGCTTTTCTTACTCTACATTACAATATTATATTTTACTAATATTTCATTGCTTTTTCCTAACTCTTTGAAATCTAATTTTAATTTCTTAAGATGTGCTTATAAAATACTAGTTGATCCATATGATGTGACACTACACATGTCTATGACAATTAAATAGCTTTTTCTTTAACATCCATTTAAAGTAGCACAAAGAGAACATTAGATAAGAATGTTCACATTTGCCATGGCAAAATGAAAGAGTCATAATGTGTTTCTTAAGCATTTGGCTTGGGCTCATATAAATGAAATTTGTACTGTAAAAAGTATATGAAATGAGATGTGGGGAGTTAGTATTCAGTAGTAAAGAATATTCTTTGTAAAGATGCTAGGTTCAGTCTCTGGCCTCTTGGCCAAACAAAAATTAGATACTATATGATACCTATTTTACTATGATCACAGGAAGCTAATAAATCAAAGTAAACATGACTGAGTTGCATGAAAAAATAGTCTTTTCTGAACATCCTAAATTAAGCTTGTCAGAACCCAAGCAATAATGTTGAAATCTCAAAAATAATTATGATTACTGAATGTGATCTCCAGTGTTCTGGGATAGAATTTATGTCCCTGAATAGTAACTCTCTCCCTCTACAATTATCAAAATTGGAGTGATACAAAATGATAAAAAGTAAAGAAATACACAAATAAGTTCAATGGCATTAGTATTATAATTCTTGCTTAATGACAGTAATTGTGACTGGCAACTCTATCACTAAGTATCATAAGGCCATAAAGTGTGATGTCACATAACTGCCAATTTACAGTGGCACTTGCAGCAGTTTCAGTTGCAGTCATTAAACATATTCTGTACAATGCATAAGTCCATGGTTATGTGATCATCATTTATGATCTTCTGCCAGTGAAGTTTATGAATGGTGATCATGTGATCACATAATATTGTGACTCTTAATAGCAATAGCACTTAGACCTATATACCAGTTCACAGTGCTTTACAGCCCTCTCTAAGTGATTTACAGAGTCAACATATTGCCCCCAACAATCTAGGTCTGTAAACTGGTTGGCAAATTCTTGATTTGTGATTGTGAGGATGCTGTTACAGATGCAACTTGGAGTATCAGTCATGTCTCTTCTTTTAACAAAGTCATAATGTTTGCTGAACAAATGTTTACTAACCAAGGACACTTGTAAATACAAAATTCAGTATTTGAAAAGCTTGCTTTTTAATGCAACGTATATTGCATTAAATACATGCTGCATTAAAAGAATGCAATATTTAATAAATGATTGCTCATTTTTTAATATCCTATTAAAGTTTAGAGATGGTTACCAGCATCAAATTCCTGGGTGTGCAGTTAACAAGTAGGCTGGCTTGGTCGCTCAACAGCGAGACACTGGTGAAGTGGGCACAGCAGCACCTGCATTTTCTGCATCACATGAGAAAAGCTCATCTTCCTTCCCCTGTCCTTACCACTTTCTACAGAGGGACGATCGAGAGCATCCTGTCATACAGCACCACAGTCTGGTTTAGAAGCATCACTGCTTGAGACAGGAAGGCAGTGCAGAGAGTTGTATGGATGGCTGAAAAGATGATTGGCAGTTTCCTCCTTTCCATCCAGGACATAGCACATAAGTGTTGCTTGAGCAGGGTCCATAAGATTGTCTGGGACACTACACATCCTCTTCATGACCTGTTTTCCTTGTTACCTTCTGGGAGGAGACTCCCTGGTATCCGAAGCAGAACATCCAAATTCAGTCACAGTTTTGTGCCATACAGTATTAACCTTGTGAACTCTAAAGCTTCCTCTTTCCATTATGTATTCAAGATGGACAGTGATTCATATTTATATGTTACTTATATGTAAGGGTGTAGGTCTAGACATATGTTGTATATAGTATGTTTAAGTGTGTGTTATGTATGTGTACACTTTGAGAACAAGCAACTAAATTTCATTTTTAATGTGTGCCGTTGTGCCCACAGTAAAAAATAACAATAAAGGTTATCTAATCTAATCTAATCTAATCTAATCTAATCTAATCTAATCTAATCTAATCTAATCTAATCTAATCTAATAATGAGATCTGTACATTCTTTTTTTCAGATCCACCTCATCTTTTCCCAACTTTTCACCCTCCAGTACCAATTGAGACAAGACATCATGAGGGACGTTATCATTATGATCCATCTCCCATTCCTCCACTACATGTGTAAGTATGAATATTAAAAAAATGAAGATCATATTTGCTTATTCTGATAGTCTGTGGAAATATATCTGCTAGCAAACACAGGCATAATAATAAAAGAATTTTCTTGACTTTTTTTGATGGTATGGATGGCAGAACTAGATGGAAGCTGAACCCAAGTAAGACAAAATTTCTTGACTTCCTGTTGCCACAAGTAACTTTTCAACAGGCAAACACTACCTGTAACGATTGGCTCTATGATTTGAATTCATGCTTTTTCTGAAACAGCAAGTAAAAGCTGGGCCAGAATGGACTGCCAATTCCAACCAGCATCAAACTATTAGATCAACCCCCCCCCCAAAAAAAAAAGCAGTTATAATACCACATTTTTAAGTAGCTCAGGAGGCTAAAGCTAGAAGGTCATTTTTTCCTCTGGCAGCACTATTGCTTTGGGACAGCTTTCAGACACAAAATAAGACCACTTTCCCCTTGTTAGCTTTTTTTTTTGGCAAATATTAACGTTCAATTATTTCTTACATTTATATTTAATTTTACCTTGTTTTTGATGGTTTTTTCTCTTTATTCCTGTAATATTTGTTTTTTAGTGTTTTTTTCTTATTTTTAACCTAATATCTTAATTCTTATTTTATATATACTACATAGGTTGCTGAACATTGTACGAGTGTAGTGAACTAAAGGTTTTTACAATAAATAAATGAAATGCCGTATATGGACAGGATTCAGTGTTAATCTAAGGCTCAAAGAAGGGATGTGATAGGAAAAGATAAAACAATATCAGTTGCTTTTTTGCAAATGTTTCATTACCAAACTAGGCAACATTGTCAGTGCTAGTAGGAAGTGGGGTTTCAAACAAAAAGACCACAATACCTCCTCACCACCAGTAAATATCCAGATGAACAGATATTAATACCAAGATTAACATTAGATCAACAATCAAGAAGCAAACAATACCCCAATCGATGAACTACCAACCAGACAAACCAGCTAACAGTAAACAACATCCCAATCAAGGAACTACCAAGATCACTCCACCAATACTGAGAGGGCAAATCAATAGCATATAAAATTACAGTAAACTCCACTCCCTACTAGCACTGATGATGTTATCTAGTTGGTAATAAAATGTCTGAAGAAAACAACCAAGATCAGAGACCACCACAGACCCTGCAATATTAGATAAGTTAAGGGATCCTTAAAAGCAAGACTCCCAAGTGTAAGTGGTTTCAGCTATGTGACAGCTTCCTATTATCTTTTGCAATATTTGCAAGAAGGCTTAGGCCAGTAGGAGCAGATGAATTTAACAACTTTCAGATGACTCTAACTCAGTAAGCAGGGAAAGACCAAAATGTAATATAAATAGTTGAAAGAGGAATTCAAGACTGATGAACCCAATCTATGTTTATAATAACAGCAAATCCTGTACCAACCAGGATACTTCTTGATGCCAAGAACAAGCAGAAAATATGTCCTTTATTCTTCTTAAGGATTAGAGGATTCATAGCCATTATATTTAAAATTATAGATCTTTACAGAAAGGGATGTGTGCAAAGCAACCATAAAATTGAAATAATAAAACTACATCCAAATACGTGTTAACCTGATTAATGAAAGTATGGAGAATTTCTCACAGTAGTGTATACATAGGTATGCTCCAATTTTAAGATAATTAGCCTGTTGCACATACGATATTGCCCTAATATTGACAATATGATGCCTTCTATTGCACTACTTATCTTTATTCTCTTATCTTTGTTGGCATGGAATAGCTTTCACATCAGTGACAAACATTTAAAATAATTCCATTCTCTTGCCCCCCTCTTTACATTTTTACACAGTGCACATCCTATGTGCCATTTCAGTTACATTGACCACCAGGAGTCACCACATGTGACTGGTTTCATCCTTACCAAATTCCTCACATGCATATGCTATTCTATGGGTTTGGAAAGCTCTAAAGGTAATTGTACTTATGAGCCTATACACTTTAAATGAGTGTATACAATGCATTAGCTGTAGGAGCTATTCATATTCTGGCATTCAGTAGGAATGAGGAAGGAGTTTCTAGAAGCTCTCAGAATTGTATATGTATTCCACCTGACTTGAGTTCTCAAAAGCAGAGACTAAATACCATTCTGATAGCTGCCTTGATGTAGAGCAAGGGTATCAAACTGCTGGCCTGCAGGCCGGTTTCATCATACTGAAGCCGCGCCCACCCCATTGCCGGCAATGCAAAAAGAGTCATGATATGTCGCAACACGTCATGTGACATGGTGAGTTTGACACCTGTGATGTAGAGCAATAGATATACTGTTTTTATGCATCACGGCCCAAACATCCCCCAATTTATTCTCTATAACTATTCTCTGTGGCTGGATGAAACAAGATTTATATAAGCCACCTAACAATTAAGTGATGTCCATTTTTACACAAGCCAAAACAGTTAATAATGGTGAAGGTGACTTTGAACTTTAGTTAAATCTTGATCTTCTACCCTTTTTAACAAGTGAAATATGATAGCATTCATATTTAAAATTGTTATAAATAAAATATTTCATTAGGCTCAAAAAAAGGAGGAAAAAGGAAGGGGGGCTGTGTATTACAGAGGCAATGAAGCAGGAAGTCCTCTTCTCAAAACTACATACACTTTGTAAAATGTACTATATTTCCTGGTATTTACTCTTACCATTATAATTTATTTTGTGTGTTTGTTTACTGAAGCAAAATGTCACTGCTTTTTACATTATAATGAACAGCTATAAAATAGGTCCCCCCATTTCTTTTTAAAAAATATTCTTATTACCTAATTTTATAAAGACTCAAATTAAAAATATTGAAGTTTGCAACTAACATGAGACCAAGATGATGAAAATGTTGGTAGAAAATGTTCAGAAATGTTCTGAATAAGGGATAAATTACTTAGTTAATAGTACTACATAGTAAATGAAATACATAATACTTTATATTAAAATAAATATTAGCTCTAATAGTAATATATATATATTAAAAATACAAAAAAATGAGGGAAATTAATGTTAAGTATCTTGAACAATGAAACAATAAAACTGAAGAAAAAAAGCCTAAAAAGCCAAATTCACAGAGTATGTTGAGCTTTTTTACTAAAAAGCATTATATGTACATTTAATCATCTCTAATAATCCCTCACTCACTGTGTGAAAATAAAAGAACCAAAGCGCAAGTAGTACTTTGAACACTAATGCCATATGTTTAGATGGTAGATTGCTTCTCCATGGCTATTAGTTACAGCTGTGTAATTACATATATGGTAAGGGGAAAATGAAGTTGTTTTAAAACAAGTGTGAGTAGAATTAATTGATATTAACACTCCTAACTACATGACCAAGTTACACACACAATATTTTATCAGCAGTTATTTTGGATCAGTCTCTTATTAGCTAAACAGTAATTTCAGAAGAAATTAGCCTGAAGGTTAGCTATCAATCTGTGTTGCAGTCACCCATGAGTATTAAAAACAAAAGCAAACATGTTTTTCTCTCTGTGAGAGAGAGGGAGAGAGAGAAGAAGAAGAAAATAAATGTTTATGAATTTGTGATGTATTTTTCTATTATTATTGGGCTGACACTTAGTCATGCAATAAAATGCATTTGAATGTTTTAAGGTAATCTAACTGAAAGAATTGCTTTTTATTTCAAAGTCACCCTGTCTGTTTTAAAAGATACCCATTTCTATAGATTATCTTTAAAAGCATCATGGGAAAGCACAATTGGCTTGATAAATAGCTGTGGGGTTTTTCTGAGTCTGACAGTATAAGCTAACCAACCATATACACTTCAGAAATAAGCCTTGATGAATATAGTGAAACTTATTCTATAATAGGATTCTAGTTCTATATTCACATACAGTACTTGGAGATAATCTGTTGAATTCAGTGGATGTTATTTTCTGCATAAACATACATAGTATTGGTCTGTCAAGGCTGCATTTGGATGTAATGTCAAGTAAAAGGATTTTTGCCATAGTTCTTGGAATCAGCACACAATGGTTTAATTGAACATAATGCTAACTACAGCAGACAAGAACATATCTCATGCTAAAAGAAAATAACTATATTTGGCATAACATAATTTGTGATCACAGAGAATTGTAGTCTAATGATTCTATGTTATGACTGCAAATACCCCCAGGAATGTTTGCATGTGATTTGCTAGATTGTTTTTGGTTCTGCAAAATAGTTCAAGCCTTTTTCTAGACTGGACTGAAACATGAAACTTTACTTTAAATTGAATTGTCAAGAAAAAGTTCAGACTTCTTTCCTTCATACCAATTTTCTTTATACAATGAGACTTTATGTTTTTATGCAAAACATTTCTCAGTTGTCTTGTATTAGATGTTGAAATCAAAGTCATAGTGCTTTACATGTGAAGGGACAACCATGCCAATGGCTTCAGGTAGGTAAACTCATAGAAAATACTTGTGATTTGTCCATCAGGTGGAACATTTTCAAACATCTGGCCAATAATAGACTGCCTCTCAGAATTCAAATTTAAAACAAACAGTAAAAAAATTCAATATGGGCTTAAAAAACAGAGGAATTTATGATAATGGTGCAATTTTGGGGAAGGCAGCTTTATCTACCCGGAGGGAAGAATGAAGTGGGGTACCCCAAGGTTCTGTTTTAGGTCCAGTACTCTTCAACAACATCAATTATTTGGATGAGGGGATAGATGGGGAACTCATAAAATTTGCAGACAACACCAAGCTGACAAAAATAGCCAACACTCCAGAAGATAGGTTTAAGATACAGAAGGATTTGACAGACTTGAACATTGGGTGCTATCTAACAAAATGAAATTCAATAGTGAAAAAAGTAAGGTTCTACATTTAGGCAAGAAAAACCAAATGTACAGGTATAGTATAGGTGGTACCTCACTCAATAGTGGTAACTGTGAGAGGGATCTTGGAGTCTTAGTGGACAATCACTTAAATATGAACCAGCAGTGTGCTGCAGCTGCCAAAAAAGCCAACACAGCCCCAGGCTGCATTAACAGAGGGATAGACTCAAGATCACATAAACTGTTAATACTTTATAATGCCTTGGTAAGGCCACACTTGGAATTCTGCATCCAGTTTTGATCACCATGATGTAAAAAAATTGTGGAGACTCTAGAAAGAGTGCAGAGAAGAGCAACAAAGATGATCGGGCCTGGAGGCCAGACATATAAAGAATGGTTGCTGGAATTGGGTATGTCTAGTTTAATGAAGAAAAGGATTAGGGGTGACATGATAGCATGTTCCAATATCTCAGGGGTTGCCAGAAAGAAGAGGGAGCCAAGCTGTTCCGCAAAGCATCTTAAGGCAGGACAAGAAGCAATGGATGGAAACTAATCAAGGAGAGAAGCAGTCTAGAACTAAAAAGAAATTTTCTGACAGTTAGAATAATTAATCTGTGGAACAACTTGCCTCCAGAAGTTGTGAATGCTCCAACACTGGAAATTTTTAAGAAGACCTCCAAAGTGCCTTTCAGCTATCCTATCCTATCCTATCCTATCCTATCCTATCCTATCCTATCCTATCCTATCCTATCCTATCTGTTCTTTCTCATTTTTTTATGCTGAGAAAAATGAAAATAAAAATGGCTGGCATTATAAATGGGTAAAAGTATTTGTAAACAGACAATTAGGCTGCGATCCTCTAATGATGACATTGATAGAGCAGATTGGTCAAAATAGCAATAGCCCTGAATAGTTATTTTACTTACTCCTTTGTATTGGTCGATATGGCCCTCTCTCCCTCCCTCCTTTCCTCCCTTTCTTTTTCTAAATAAATATGAAATGATAGCTATATAAAATTTATGTTGGACTGGTGAGCAGTTTGGGGAATTCAGAATATAGTGTGTATGAAATTAAAGCCAAATATAATGTGTTATGTCCTGGGTCAGCTGAGTGACTCAACAGGCGCAGGAAGCTGCAGAGAAGCCCAGGCAAATCACGTGGATGCCCAGGACCAGACAGGCTGTCTGTGGCCTATTGCGCATGCGCAAGGCAGAGAATCCATTGCATTGATTGGTTGACACTGTCCCTGCGAAGGGGTATAAAAGGAATCTGCGCCATTTTGGTTCTGTTGTGATCTGAATAAAGAGAAGACTGTTGTTACTCCTGCCTCGTCTCAATGCCTTTACATTGGAAACAGAACATTGGCGACGAAGGTGGGGTGTGCTGCAAGGGAAACAACGAAAAGAATATAGGCTGACTCACAATGGAAGGCCTGAAGCGCTGGGAAGTTTGGCGTCCGGAGAGTGCGACTCTGCCTGCCAGTACGAGAACGCTGGAGGAGAGCTCGGCAAAAGGGACCCCTTCTCAAGTCTTGCAGCACGAGGTGTTGACAAGGCCGCCGGGAAGTAATGATGTCCAAGCTAGGCCGTCTGTCAGAATTCGACAGAGCTCATCCGGAATGTTGGAGTTCTTACGTGGCCCGGGTAGAGAACTACCTTCGGGTAAACCAAGTTCAGGAGGACGGTCTTAAAGCTGCTACGCTACTGTGTATCTGTGGGTAAGGGACCTTCGATATTGCAGAGAATCTGGTCGCCCCAGCACCACTTGAATCCATTGCTTATGCTGAGCTGAAGAGGATGTTGCAAGAACACTTTGAACCAAAGCTTTCAGTGATTGCATGGCGACACGCATTCGAGCAGAGGGACCAGAGGCCTGGTGAGTCTGCTGTGGACTTTATTGCTGTGTTACGACAAGCAGCTAGGCCATGCGAATTCAAGGACCTGGAAAAGAGACTCCGGGATTGTTTAGTTTGTGGACTGAGAAGTCGTGGGTTGCAGCAGAAGATCTTCGCAAAAGAAAATGTCTTGTTCCAAGACACGTTGAGAGAAATTTCAGCCGAAGAAGCTGCGGGCAGAGCTGTGAAGGCTTTGCGGCTCGCCAAGAACCCTCCAACTCCGATCTCCGTCCATCAAGAGATCGCTCGAGAAGTATCCAAACAGGATCCTGAGATGGAAGTTGACTGATTGCAGCCGCCAGCAGAGAGAAGGCCTCAAGAGCGCAAAGACAAGACAACTACATTCTCTCGATGTTTCGGATGTGGAGGACGCCACAAGCGCTCCGATTGTCGTTTCCGTTCTGCTGTTTGCCGGGCATGTGGCAGACAAGGCCACATTGCTGCCGTCTGTTTGGGTCGCCAGAAAGACCGGCCTTCGGAAGAATTGCTTCAGAAAGGTACCAGGGTCCCCAGCCAGAACATAGAAGCATTTTTAAAATGGGTCCATAGGCCGCTAAGGAAGAAGCTTCACATTGACGTCATTGCAAGGGGTTCCCCTTTCGATGGAGTTGGACACAGGGTCCGCTCTATCGATCAGGATACTTTCAAGAAGATTTGTTGTAGAAGCAGCCTACGAATTAAAGTCAGGCTGTCGAATTTAATCCTTTCCAATTTCCAGAATTCCCGAGTCAGCGTGAAGGGGGAGGCCATGCTCAAGGTGCAGCATAGGAATTTTGAAGGGTTGTTAGATGTGGTTGTGGTTGGGGGTGACCGCACGAGTTTTATTGGATTCGATTGGTTCGAGGCCCTTGGGATTCAAGTGACTGGACTACACAGTTTGCAAATGACAGGTCTTGCAGGAGTTTGCAAGGAGTTTGCTGATGTGTTCAGTCCAGAGCTTGGCTCGTACAAGGGGCCTCCCATTGCTTTACGTTTAGACCCATCTGTTGCCCCCATTAGGATTAAGCCCCGTCGGGTGCCCTTCGCGTTGAAGAATAAGATTAATGCAGAGCTGGACAAGCTGCTTCAGCAGGGTGTTCTTGAACCCGTGGACAATAGTCCATGGGAAACCCCGATAGTTACGCCACTGAAGGCCAATGGAGAAGTCCACATTTGTGCAGGCTATAAGCGTACACTTAACAAAGCATTGCAGCAGCACTCATACCTGGTGCCAGTGGTGAGCCACATTCTGGCATCCCTCAAAGGGGGCCGAGTCTTTGTCAATCTTGACGTGCCTCAGGCCTATCAACAACTATCAGTTGATGAGGCAATGGCAGAGGCCAAAACAATTGTAATGCACTGGGGAGTGTTTAAGGTTAAAAGGCTGCAGTTCAGGGTTAACGTAGCCCCTGGCATTTTCCAAAGGGTGATGGAGGGAACGCTCCGAAATATTCCAGTAGTTTGCCCTTACTTTGATGATGTCCTCATCACTGGGGAATCATCTGAAAATCTGGCTGACAGGCTTAGGGCCGTCTTGCTGCATTTCCGCCAAGAGGGGCTGAAGATGAAGCAAGACAAATGTAAAATTGGAGTCACTTCCACAGAGTTTCTGGGGTTTCGTATTGATGCTGAAGGCATCCATCCTGCTGAATCCAAGCTCAAAGCAATTCAGCAGGCCCCAAGTCCCAAGTCCAAAAGCGAACTTCAGGCTTTTCTGGGACTGTTAAACTCCTCCCTCACAAGGCTGCAGTGGCTGAGCCGTTACACCGGCTCTTGGATAAACAGGCTCCATGGCAGTGGACAAAGGTCCACGAAAGGAGTTTTGCAGAGGTCAAGGCCTTGCTATCTTCAAATGCGGTTTTAGCGCATTTCAATGAGCAGTTACCTGTGTGCATAGCCTGTGATGCATCCCCTTATGGGATTGGGGCGGTGTTAAGTCACTTAAAGGTCGATGGGACACAAGTCCCTGTAGCCTACTGTTCTAGGACTCTCTCATCTGCTGAGCATAATTACATGCAGATTGACAGAGAAGCCTTGGCCATAGTGGCTGGCATAAAAAAGTTCCATGACTTTTTATATGGCCGCCAATTCACAGTCTTTACATACCAAAAGCCACTGCTGGGGTTGTTTACAACCAACAAGCAAACCCCACACATCGTCTCTCCTAGAATGCTGAGATGGTCAATTTTCCTTTCTGCATATGACTACACACTGGTTTACAAACCGGGCAAAGAAATGGGCCATGCAGATGGCCTCAGCAGATTACCTCTACAGCTAGTGGAGTCAGATCCTGCTCCAGCTCACCACATACTGTACTTTCCATTCAGGAGTTGCCTGAGTCTCCCCTCAATGCTAGGGATGTGGCTGCAGAAACAGCCACTGATCACACACTTACACGCGTGCTGACATGGGTGCTGTCAGGGTGGCCTGACACAGAGTTCCAGAGTTTCTGGAAGAGGAAGCACGAGCTATCCACCTTTAAGGGGTGTGTCCTATGGGGTAGTAGGGTAGTGATCCCAAACTCATTGAGGACTAGAGTCTTGCTCTCTCTGCATGAGGAACATCCGGGTATAGTCTGGATGAAGGCACTTGCGTGCAGCCATCTTTGGTGGCCTCGGCTTGATAAAGAGATTGAGGCCCAGGTCCACAGGTGTACTGTTTGCCAACAGTCTAGGCCTGATATGCCTCAGGCTCCTGTACATAGGTGGGAGGTGACACATGCCCCTTGGTCGAGGGTTCATATCGACTATGCTGGCCCCTTTCAGGGGCAATTCTTCCTTCTCCTCATGGACAGCCGTTCCAAGTGGCTAGAGGTCATTCCAGTCTCCTCCACTACTACTGCCAGGACCATCCTGGTGTTGAGAGGGATCTTCGCCTCTCATGGGCTTCCAGATGTCCTTGTCTCCGACAACGGACCCCAATTCACTTCTTCTGAGTTTCAGGCTTTTCTACAGGCCAACATGATCCGTCATGCCACATCAGCACCGTTTCATCCTTCGTCCAACGGCCATGCTGAGCGTATGGTGCGCATAACCAAAGATGTGTTAAAGAGGATCACTCATGGCAGTTGGCATCACAGGTTAGCGGATTTCCTTCTTTGCCACCGCATCACACCGTGCACAGCTACTGGCAAGAGCCCAGCTGAACTCCGCTGGGGTCGCAGACTCATTACAAAACTGGACAGGTTGCACCCAGACTGGGTGGCTTCACAGGTGTCACAGCCACGGGCACCTAGGAGACTTCAGGTTGGCGATCCAGTCTGGCCAAGGAACTATGGACCTGTACATCTCTGGGTGACAGCTGTGGTCTGCAAGGTCACTGGGCCACTGTCTTACGAAGGGGCCTTGGAAGATGGTTGTGTGTTATGTCGCCACATCGACCAATTGCGCTGGAGGTTACCCAGCCACCCTTCCGCTCCTGACTCTGCTCTCGGGGGAGAAGGACCACAATTACGATCGTGGACCACAGTTTCTCCACAAAAGCGGAACTTCACAGGCACCAGTAGGGGGTTTTGCCAATGGTGCGGCTCCTGACTCTGGCACAGATACCAGACCAGTAGGGGGTTTTGCCAATGGGGCGGCTCCTGACTCTGGCACAGACACCGGGTCCATGGGACATTGCTCGCAACTGGTTTTTCAGACCACTCCATCTGCTGGTCTTGGGCTCACGGGACAGTGCTTCCAAGAGGGGTCCATTGTGAACTTGGGGAATTCCACCCCACCAATTAACTCTGGTCTGGGTTTACAGGATCTGGCCAGTCAGCATGATGGAGGGTCGCCTGAATTTAGGGGGCATCAAAGTCCTAGTCTGCCGAGCCTGGCAGGCGAGCTTGCAGGCCAGGCAGTCACAACTGCTCCCAGAAGGTCAGAGCGAGCCAGAGGTCCACCCAAGCACTTACAGGACTATGTAAGACTCCTGTCAGTAGGTGGGCAGGCTTAAAGGGTACTTAGAAATAAGAATGTACTCAAAAGAACAAATGTTGATTTATAGAAATGCAAAATAGTAAGTATTATTGTGTTATGGGTGAAGGATTGACGAAGTATTAGATTTGTAGTATTGTAAAATATTAAGTACTATGTTTGAAATAAGAGGGGAGGGGTGTCATGTCCTGGGCCTGCTGAGTGACTCAGCAGGCGCAGGAAGCTGCAGAGAGGCCCGGGCAGACCAAGTGGATGCCCGGGACCAGACAGGCTGTCTCCCGCCTATTGCGCATGCGCAAGGTGGGAGAATCCGTTGCATTGATTGGTTGACACTGTCCCTGCGAAGGGGTATAAAAGGAATCTGCGCCATTTTGTATTGGTTCTGTTGTGATCTGAATAAAGAGAAGACTGTTGTTACTCCTGCCTCGTCTCAATGCCTTTACATTGGAAACAGAACAATAAGTATTTTATGTATTTTCTAAATGAGAAATACAAATGTTATCTTGCAAAATATTTTAATTACTTGGGTATAGAATTTCTTCATTCTATTTTACTCTGAAGTAAAATTATGTACATATGAATTAAAATCTATTGAAAAATTCTAGTATGATGATGAATTGCTGTCAGATGTTTAGTGCACTTGAGGACAAGAAGCCGCTGCTATGATTATGCTATCATATCATATCACTAAAGGTTCAGTTGCAAAAAAATGATAAATTACTTCTTTTCTTAAATAAACCACCCATATTAAGGCATCAATAGTATGATGTCAAATTAAATTAAAATCTCATAAAATGAAATATGTTATGTATTAGCTTCTTGACACTTAATTTGCCTCCAAATGAGTAGAGGAAATCACAAATTAACCTGCCTTTTTTTTCCTAACCATAGCTTATTAGGTGTTAGAGCAATTGCAATTAAAGATGGATAATAATGTGTGCACACAACACACAAACATATGAATAAGTACAGAAATGTGTTACTTTGAGTTAACAGAATAACAGAGTTGGAAGGGACCTTGGAATTCTTCTAGTCCAACCCCCTGCTCAGGCAGGAGACCCTATACCTTTCCAGACAAGTGGCTGTCCATACTCTTCTTAAAAGCCTCTAGTGATGGAGCACCTACATCTTCTGGAGGCAAGTTATTAATAAAATATGTTTGTTAAGTTAATAAAACCTTTTTATTAGGACTTGCTTTTTAAATATTCCTAGTGCATATCTTTACCTTACAGTTCACAACAGCATTTTCTGTTTCTCTCATCCATCTTAGAGCTTATTTATTTCCTTTTATATCTTTGTCTGCAAATTTTTATCTTGCAGTTATGCTTTATGGATTAAAGCAGTGGTTGACAACTATTTACTACAAATGTGTTTCTTTGTAGTTGAAAATTTTATTAGTTTAGCAGAATAAAAAATACAAAAAAATAAAAATGAGAAAAAGGAAGGAAAAGGGAAAAAGGAAAGAGTGTGGGGTAAAAGGGGAGGAAGTAAAAAAAGGCATTGACTTCCAACTCTCTTTAGCACAGTAGAAGATAATAACACTACAACCTCATTTTTTTAGTTTTACACAATAATATATACTAATCATTTCTATAACAACAAATCTATCTAATCAGCAAAACTAAAATCAAAGCTTCATTCTTTCCATCACAAGCACAAAAATCAGAAGCAATATCCAAATGAAAACAAAATTATGTTATTTTTTTGATAAAACAATCAATTTAACAATCTATGCTTTTTTCTTTTGGCTTTGGGAAATAATATATATTTCTGTTTGTACCTATTAATCTTTATAAATTATCATCATTTATATTAACATAATTTGCCGTCTCAAATTCTTTAGCCTTAAAGGAGAAAAACATTTTTAAACATCCATTATAATATTTTACAAGAATATTTAAGAATTACTCAAATATTATATATAAGAAGAAAACAGGAAAAACATTTTCAGACCCACTTTATAAATACAAAACTATATTTAGAGCTTTCTTTCAATTACATATGTCAGACTTGTAAAGTCTTGGAGACTTCCCATGAACATGGCTGATGAAAGACACACCCAGAGAGGTTTTTCTCTCTGGACTTTCCTTAGTTTATATGACTCTCCTGGATAGGAGAGGGGGGAAACCTAGAATCACCCCACAACATCCTCTATACAGCAATGGTCTGCAAGTAACTTCAGGAGCTATGCTTCGTAGTGAGCAGGCAGCTTGGGGGCAGGGCTGCAATCACTTCATTGTTGGAAAAACAGCAGTTCTGGAAGTTATTTTTCAAATGGACAATGTCATACATTTCATTTTGTAACCAATTTATGAGACTATTAATCTGAATTAGCTAAAGGAGGCTCTCTTTAGTCTCAGCCTGTTACTCATTTTTGAAGTTCCATGCCATTTTTCAGATTTTTTTATTGTTTAAATGACAAGAGATAGGGCTGCTGGAGGCAAGCTAAAATAAGTAAGTGTGGAGTATTTTTCCTTCCTATTTCTGGTGGATAAACATAAGGATAGAAACCTTTGTGGAATGGGCCAACTCACGGCAACCAACTTGCCGCAGCCAACTTGCCATGGTCAATTCGCCGCACCAACCACCATGGCCAACTCACCACAGGACAACTCGCTATGGGACAATTCAATACTTCAATTTAATTATTTAAAATAATTTAAAAAGTTATTTTAATTTTTGTCATTCAGATTTCATTTTGTCTCTCCTTTGGTATCCTTTCTTTAATTATTCTATTCCACTATTTCTTCAATATTAATGTAACTCTTGTCCCGTGGTGAGTTGTCTCACGGCAAGTTGGCCATGATGAGTTGTCCCACAGTGAATTGGCCGGGGCAAGTTGGCTGCAACAAGTTGGCTGTGGTGAGTTGGCCATGGCGAGTTGGCAATGGCGAGTTGTGTAGACCCAACTTGTGGTTTTATTTTACTATTTTTAAGCAACAGATAACCTTGGATTGCTTTGTTGAGGGTGGCTGAAATGCCCAGATTTTTATGAACTTTAAGTGGTCAGAAAAAAATAAATACAGAAATAAATAAAAATATATTCTTGGACCACTAGAGCTAAGAAGATTGCCAAATCTGAGCTTCTTGTTAAGGAAGCTTTTGAAGATCTCTTACAGAAAATTAATCACTTTATACTTTGATTAGGTTCCAAAGATATAAATGATATAGATGACATAAAAAAGAGCAAGAGATGCAACTATAGCAGAAAATTATCAAACCACTGTGGCAATTTCACAAATATTTGACAATGTAAACAACTTAACTGCAACTTTGGAATACAAATATGATAACAACTTGTGTTACAATCATGGTTTGAATATAACTCTCTCAGCACAACTGAAACGAACTTCAAGCAAATTTCAAGCAACTCTCAAGGGAAAATATTTGGGATTTTTTTCTCCATGGATACTAATAAGGTTGAGAATTTTTTGAGAAAAAGAGATTTGATAGCTAATTTAGAGAAGAAGATTTTATTCTATGAGGAAGAGTTCTAAGTAAACTTACAGTCCTTAATAGAACAAGTTTGGGACTTTTTCTTTATGGATATTAACAAGACTGAGGATTCCTTGAGGAAAAGAGACTTGACAGACATTCCAAAGAAGAAAAATATTTTATTTTATGAGGATAAGCTGGAGGGAATGACTTAAATGTAATGAGTTAACTAGAGTTGAGATGGACTTTAAAATTGTATTTCTTAAATATGTTGATTTTGTTGCTCCCCCAAGATCATTTCTGTTTATCAGGTAGTATTTGACTTTCGAGTGTAATTGAGGCTGGAATTATGGCTATGGGTTATGGCAGTCATTAAGCAGGTCACCTTGCAATTGTACCTGATTTTACAACCTTTTTCATGTGCTCATTAAGCAATCTCAGGCATCAGGTCAAAAGTAGCTCTGGATTTTGAACAGTCACTAAGTAACCAATTGTTAAATGAGGACCATCTGTACCATCCAGCTGTAGCGAGCTTTTCTGCCTAGTTCAGGGTAGGTAACCTTGGCTCTTTTATGACTCGTGGACTTCAAATCCCAGAATTCCTGAGCCAGCATGGGTCAGCATGGAAACCTCTCCATTTCTCCTCAGCATGGCTGGCTCAGGAATTCTGGGAGTTGAAGTCCACAAGTCATAAAAGAGCCAAGGTTAACCTCAGCTGTATTTTTCTTAATTATACTGAAAATAATTCAAAAAGCAACATTCTCAGTCTAAGGTGAGTAACAAATATTTAGCAAAATAGAACTTGGTTCTTAATATTTTGATAGCTGATGCTAAAATTGATAAATCTCTTTGCGAAACACGGATTTACAAAAAATATGGGGAAAATGAATAAAATTTGAATGGATGCTGAATTTATGATTTCATATCATATAATTGAACAAAAGAGGTGTAAAGGATAGATGCATTTAAAAACATAGTTTAGTTTTTTAAAAAATATATCAATTTTGTTTTATTATTTTTATTATTCTTTAAAGACCAATCTAAGCTATTTTGTCTGAATGAATGACATTCCAAATATATTGTGCTTTTGGAAATATGAAACTCTGACCTATTTGTCAGTTTTTTGTTCTTTTGCTTTACAAATCTTGAATGTGTTAAACTCAAGGATTGGTTGTAAAATTACTTTTTCTATAACTGTCATAACTGCAAGTGGTTACTAAAGGAAGCAGCTAGTAAACAAAACTACCTATAATTTCTCCAAAGAAAATATCACCTTCATAGTACAAAACTTCTAGATCTCGGTAACAATATAGCATTTAATCAAAACTTACAAGATAATCTATAAAACAGAGTTTTCAAATGAATGAGTTTTTGACACTAAGATGAACTTTAATGAAGTGTGGATACAATAACTTCTACAGTATGGGATCCAGGAAATTCTTGGTTAAGTTCTTAAATTTATCTGCAATAATTTGATGTCTAAGTATTGGGTTTTTTTAAAAACAAGTTTTATTGATTTTCCATTTTTACAAACCTTTGGGTATTTAAGGAAGCAACATGGTGGTTGGGTAATACATAGTCCAATAACACGCTTATCCATACATATATCAGTTTACATTATCAGAAATTTCCTCTCTGTTTCTCTTAGTTATTATATCAAATTCAAATTAGTAGATTGCTAGTTATAACTCAATCATTTAAAACATTTATAAACAACTTAGATTATATATCTCCAGATCCTGTTTTTAACTTTTGTCTGGTTTCAATTACAATGATCCAGTTGGCTTACTGTCCAATAATATATAAGTTTCGGATAGCCCCCAGTTCCCTTAATTCATACAAAATAATATCATGTCTAAAATACACTTATTATTTGTTCCAATAAATTCTTAATTTATTTCACAATCATATTCTAATTCTCATTTTAATATCATCGCTTGCTCATAAAATGACCTTTATCCTCTAAATCCATCTTCTATTTATAATTCAAAACAATTATTTAAATAACTAATTTATTTCCCTTATAAATATAGACCTAACTATTAAATCCAATAATATCTTTTAAAATCTCCTTGGCTCATTAGATAAAATTTAAAGCTCTTCCATTAGGTATCACACAAAGAAAACCCTTTTTTTAAGTCTAACTCTGGCCTTCCTTTTATGCCAAGCCAGCTTCCATAAAAGAGCTTTTAGATCCTCAATGGGTCTTCCTTCCTTCCTGTATATATCATTTGAAACAGGGGAGGCCATCTAATCGTCAGCCTTTCATGGAAGCCAGTACCTTCACAGTCGTTGAGTTGTTGGCCAAATGGTTTAAATCTCCATATCTGAGTTAATATATTTATCATACGTTCAGGCTGGTCTTCTTCTGGTTTCAGCTGGATTAAATGAACAGTCATGTTCAATGTTGTAGTTATTTTTGGATCATCTAGATTGTCTAGAATCTCAATGTATTGTCGTAAATTCTCTGCAGGTTCCATCTTAGCATTACTTTGTTCAATTTCTGTTGCTGTTGTAGTTGTAAAGTCTTTAAGTGAAGTCAAAGTTTGGGTGTCAAAGTTCTGAGTAGATTGTTGCTGGCATTTTTTAAAATCCACTTTGTTATTAGTTCCTTCTTCTGTTGCTTTTGAAGTGTGGATTCCTCTAATGGGGAAGCTGCATTTTGTGGCTTTAAAGTGGCACATAAGTCTTTCATTCTAGAATTCATTAGCTCAGTAGCCTCTAGAATTTTTTCGAGTATAAGTTTAACATTTAGCTGTGGGTGGTGTTTCTCCATTTCTGTAATGTTTACAAATAGTTCTTTAGTGGAAGCTATTTTTAATAAAAGTCAATAACTGTCCACCTCCACTGTAAAGAGATATTTTCACCACTCAGCTGTTTCAAGTTCTTATCTTTTGGTTGCTGTCAAGGACAAAATTTAGTCTCAGAGGTCTCCCAGTAAGAAAAAAATTATTCTACTTGATGTACCGGATTTCACCACAAGATGTTCCCAGTAACATACAAAATAGGGCTTTTATCTGGTTCAAAAAAGGAGAAAAAAAAGTATTCCCTTTTTTTCCCCGAGTTAGCAAAGGAGTAAAGCAGTAGGTTTTTGTAGAAGTACAGAGCTTTTGGGGAGCCCAGGTATCCAGATATTACAAGTCCAGGTATGCAATCATTTAATCTTATTGTTCCTTTTTTTGTTTCTTAGCTTTATTTTCCCGAAGTGAACAAAAGCCGCGGAATTAAGCTGAGGGGAAAGGATATTTCAAGAGTTTTTACAGGAAAGTAGTTGGGAGGGGGAAAAGGAAAAATAGGGTCTCACCCAACTCCTCCAGTTGCTTCTTCATGCTTAGTTAGTGCTTTGGGCTTTCGGCTGGTTCAACTAAGTGAACGGCCATATTAATGGCCGCTCTTTTCCTCTTCAGTCCTGAGGAGTTACCGCAGATCAAACGGAGAGGCTACCGCCCCTCCGCGATCCAGCGGGAGTCCTCCCCAACGATGGTCGCCCCTCCAGGGCGAATTTCGACCCTTTCCATGGTCTTCCGGAGGAGAAAAACCGGACAGCGGGAAGAACGGTCTCTCCGCACGTCCGTCAGTGTCGAAGACCGGAACTGGAAGCTGCCTAAGTATTGTTTTAAAACTGCTTTTAGGTGTTCTCTTAAAATCAAATAGCCATATTGATAATCCTCTAATGAGGCACTGCCTTGATTTGGTTTTGGGGTTTCTGTGCTCTGTGGAAAATGAAAGCTATGCCAAAAGTTCAACCACACTGGTCTCATCGGAATAGATAATAATAATAATAATAATAATAATAATAATAATAATAATAATAATAATAATAGTAATAGTAATAGTAATAGTAATAGTAATAGTAATAGTAATAATAATAAAAAAAGATGGAAGGGACCTTTGGAGGTCATCTAGTCCAACCCCTGCTCAGGCAGGAAACCCTACACCATTTTGGATAAATAGCTGTCCAGTCTCTTCTTAAAAACTTCCAGTGTTGAAGCATTCACTGCTTCTGGAGGCAAGTTGTTCCACTGGTTAATTGTTCTAACTGTCAGGAAGTTTCTCCTTAGTTTTAGGTTGCTTTTCTCCTTGATTAGTTTCCATCCATTGCTTCTTGTCCTGCCTTCAGGTGCTTTGGAAAATAGCTTGACTCCCTCTTCTTTGTGGCAGCCCCTGAGATATTGGAACACTGCTATCATGTCCCCCCCTCGTCCTTCTCTTTATTAAACTAGACATACCCAATTCCAGCAACAGTTCCTTATATGTTTTAGCCTCCAGTCCCCTAATCATCTTTGTTGCTCTTCTCTGTACTCTTTCTAGAGTTTCAGCATCTTTTTTACATCGTGGTGACCAAAACTGGATA
>NW_015386498.1:1356214-1362865 GCF_001527695.2 Protobothrops mucrosquamatus | reverse complement strand
GTGATCTTGATTCTATCCCTCTGTTAATGCAGCCTAGCACTGTGTTGGCCTTTTTGGCAGCTGCAGCACACTGCTGGCTCATATTTAAGTGATTGTCCACTAGGACTCCGAGGTCCCTCTCACAGTTACTACTATTGAGCAAGGTACCCCCTATACTATACCTGTGCATTTGGTTTTTCTTGCCTAAATGTAGAACCTTACTTTTTTCACCATTGAATTTCATTTTGTTGGATAGTGCCCAGTGTTCAAGTCTGTCCAGATCCTCCTGTATCTTAAGCCTGTCTTCTGGAGTGTTGGCTATTCCTGCCAGCTTGGTGTCATCTGCAAATTTGATGATTTCCCCATCTATCCTCTTGTCCAAAATGTTGATGAAGATGTTGAAGAGCATTGGGCCCAGAACAGAGCCCTGGGGCACCCCACTACATACTTCCCTCCATGTAGATGCGGACCGCATTGAGGACCACACACTGAGTACGGCTGGTCAGCCAGCTACGGATCCATCTGGTGGTGATGCTGTCTAACCCACATTTTTCTATCTTATCAAGCAGTAGGTTGTGATCTACTTTATCAAATGCCTTACTGAAGCCCAAGTAAATTATATCCACAGCATTCTTCTGATCCACTAATTTTGTCACTTGGTCAAAGAATACAATAAGATTTGTCTGGCATGATCTGTTTTTGACAAACCCATGTTGGCTGGTAGTAATGACTTTGTTTGCCTCTAGGTGTTCGCTGATTCGTTGTTTGATTATCTTTTCCAGGATCTTCCCAGAGGTCAGGCTGATAGGTCTGTAATTTCCTGGGTCCATTTTTTTCCCTTTTTTGAAGATGGGAACTACATCAGCTCTTTTCCAGTCTCCCGGTAGTTCCCCAGTGCTCCAGGATCTTTGAAAAATATAGTTTAATGGTCTGAGATCACATCTGCCAGTTCCTTAAGAACCTTGGGGTGTAATCCATCTGGTCCTGGTGATTTGAACTTGTCTAGCCTGGACAGGTGCTCACTTACTGTTTTCTTGCCTATTTTAACTTGCATTTCTGTTCTGTTTTTTGTGGCACTGTTTTTGGTAGGTTGGTCTTTTTTTCCCCTTTGTGTAAAGACAGATGCAAAAAAACGAGTTAAATGGTTCTGCTTTCTCCCTGTTGCTTGTCACCTTCTTGCCACTTTCACCCACTAGTGGACCAATCATTTTCTTCACTTTTTTTCTTGTTTTTTACATGTTGAAAGAAGCTTTTTTTGTTATTTTTGACTTTGGTCGCAAGCCTTAGTTCATTTTGAGCCTTAGCTTTCCTTACTTCATCTTTGCAGGCTCGGGCTATTTGCTGATATTCTGACTTAGTTATGTGCCACTTTTTCCACTTTCTATACTGTCCTTTTTATCTTTCAATTTGTCAGAGAGTTCTTTATGCAGCCATGCTGGTTGTATATGTATATGTATATGTATGTATATGGCTCGGACCATTTACTAATATTCTGCAGTTTGGGGTTAATATAGCCCCTGGCATCTTCCAGAGTGTGATGGAGCAAACGCTCCGCAATATTCCAGGAGTTTGCCCGTACTTTGATGATGTCCTCATCGCTGGAGAATCATCTGAAAATCTGGCTGAAAGGCTTAGAGCTGTGAGATATAAATTACAGAAACCCTTACTGTAGTGGTCATCACCTGGTCAGTAAGGAGCACATTAGGTGTTCAACTTTCTGGTCATCTGGTGACAGTGGACTATATGACTCAGGCTGTTGGCAGAGCAGTCAGAGGCAGTAGCTGCAGGCTTGCTTGCTTGCTTGTTTTCCACGTGAACCCACAGTTTCCTGCTTTCTAGCCTGGTGCCTTAACCACTAGATCAAACTGTTTTATAGTTTGTAAATATATAAAGATTGAAAACAAATAAATAATGATTTATTACTACAAATCAAATCCAATGAGAAGAGGATATCTGAAGAGAATTGAACAGTTCTGGAAAGAATAATATCCAGAATCAGAAATAACAGAATATAGGATAGAATATTAACATCTATTTATAGTATGAAAATATAGGCAGAAATGATAGAACTGCAAAGATCTACTCAGGGCAAAGAAATCAAAACCTTGCCAAAAGTAGCTCAGACCATGAAGACCAACCAAGGGAGTCAGCAGTAAAGGAAGCTATTGTAGATACTGAATTATTTTCATTCCCAAACCAGGCACCCTCTCCTCTGCCTTCTCCTTAGAAAGAACAAAGCTGTCTAGCTGAAAAAAGATCTGAAATAAAGAATGAGCACCTAAATCGGACAGACAACATAAACAGATTGCCTACATTAAAGCTTTTCAAAACAAGCTTGTTAACATAAGCATTAAAAGACACCACTAGTATAATATCAAATACAAGCGACAAAAAAACAAACCAGAGCATAGCTGTGGTTAAAACTAAATACCTGGGATGCAATTAACAAAGAAGGGAAAAAAAGCCAAACAATGCACCACCAAGACAGAAAATCAGGCTGGAAAATAAGATTAGCAAGCTAAGATCAGATGCAAGCAAGCTAGAACAGAAGAAAGAAAAGAAGTGAGGAACAAGAAGACCAAAGAATATTTGATTGAGAAATATCACTTAAAAACAAGAAAGATTAAGGAAGGACTGGAAACTAATAAAGCAACAACTAACAACTATAGTCAAGAAAATCAACAGATACAAAGCTTGAAACATAAGCAGAATCTCAAATTTCAGTCGAATCAGAAACATTTCAATCAATACATCAATGGAGAGACTGTAGTGAACCAATCAACACCTTACAAAGAAGAAACTGCAGCTCTGGGAGCAGCTTTAGGGGAGACCCATACAGCTAGAACAATAATACAGCTTGAATAAAGGAAGAGAATAACAATTTAAAACGTAGCTGAAATGAAGGAGTATAATAACAGCAGAAATTGTGGAGAAAATGGCAAGGAAGATCAAGAACTGGTCAACACTAGGTAAAGATCAACTTATGATTTTTGGTTGAAACATCTGACTGGTTTACACCCACTCATTACCAAGGAGTTTAACAACTGGAAGTAGGTGAAATTGAAGATTGCTTAACATCTGGCCAAACCCTACCTCATAAAGAACAATCCAACAAAAGAGGTAGCACCAGGCAACTATAGGGCAGTTACCTGCTTACCAACATCTTTCAAATTGGAAACTGGTATGGAGCTGATGCAATCCAACAGCATCTACTTGATAATAAGCTGAGCATAAAGGAAACTTGGATATACAAGTTTATAGAAATAACAGGAGTCAATAGAAACATCAGAAACTTTGTGGAAAGATCAATGGGACAATTAAAGACACAATTGCTGGTCAATGGTAATAGACAGGGAGAGGTTAATATTGAAAGGATGGGTCCAGCTGGCACAGTGCAATCCCATCCAAGACCAAAGATGGCAATTATCGATGCACCAAAGAGCTCAAAACCCAGAGCTGTTCTGTTTTATCAGACACAGTTTCAGTTAGTTGCTCTGAAACCAACCCTTAACAGTTTCCATCGCTTAACATACCATGAGATATACAGCTGAATATTATCAGCATAGTGATAATATCTCACCCCATAGTGATGGATAATTTCACTCAGCAGCTTCATGTAGATGTTAAACAGAAGTAAAAGGAATTTCTAAATCCTGTGGAACTCCACAAAGCAGAAGCCAAGAGTTAGATCTGTTTCTCAATATCAATTTTGAATGGCTGCAGAGGAAGGAAAAACATCACAGTGCATCCTAAAGGATGCTATGATTGATGGTGTTGAAGGGCACCCAGAAATCAAGTAAAGCAAGGCTTGGTGCACCATTCCCATCTCTCTCCTACCAGAGATAATCAAAAACCATTGCCATTTCCATCCCATATCCGGGCTGAACTATGTCTGAAAAGAGTCTAGATTCTGAACTTCAACTCCCAGAATTCTTCAGCCAGGCACACTGGCTGAGGAATTCTGGGAGTTGAAGTCCACAAGTCATAAAAGGGCCAAGTTTGAAGACCCCTGGTCTAGATAATCTATTCCATCCAGGAACTGCAGCACAATAATTTTTTCAACAACTTTCTCCAAAAGGAAGATTGGAGACAGGATAAAAATTATCCCATAGGGTGGAATCCAGTACTGGCTTCTTAAGAAAAAGGTGCACCACCTCCTCCAAAAGCAACAACCTATTACAGACACATCTGCTAAACCAACAACCACACAGAAATCCAACTGGGTATGAATCCAAGGATTTTTTTTCTTCTAGAAAATCAACAAATGCGAGGCATTGTATGCCCCTGCAGTCGATCTCTATATAGTCCTTCTCCAGAAGAAAGCAAGTTACCGCAAATAGAATTATTATTTATGGTAGATACAGATGCAATTAGTGCAGAAAAGGATTTTACACTTTGCGCCTGAATTGCTATGATATAGACTTTAATAACATCTTTTACCTACTCAGCCAAATTTGTTCTTTGTTTTCCCCCCTCAGTGGACCATTTTATCCTTTAATTCTCTGTATACTAAATTGGGCAATGAAGACTACAGCTCACAAGTTGTAGCAATTCTGTCCAAAGCCCTTTTCAGGTACAAACTGGGATTACATAAACCTTTAGTTATACACCTAGCACCCTCTGAAACCCATCCAGATCCATTAGTTCCTGGGGAAGACAAATATAGTAGGTTCTGTCTCCCCGCATAGGTTTATTTATTTATTTAAAATAAATGAAAGAAAGAAAGAAAGAAAGAAAGAAAGAAAGAAAGAAAGAAAGAAAGAAAGAAAGAAAGAAAGAAAGAAAGAAAACAGTGAAGCTTCTATTGCAAATACATGCATTTGTGGTATATCAACCAAGCAATATAAGAATTTGAAAAGAGAAAATATGCATCAAAATAAAGAAATAAATGTATGGATTCCTTATGCAAACAAATGGGAAAAGAGCAAGTAGTTGCAGGCCATTTGCAAATAGTGTATTTGTGCAGATGCATAGCTGAACCACTCTTGAGAATGAGACTTCATGATTAATGATGTTTATTCTTGACAGAGGCCTCCTTTATTTATCTTCAATACAGTTTAGTGATTTTATCAGTCACCTGAATGAAAAATATTCAGTCATACCAATATTGCAGTGTAAATTGAGTAGAGTCACTTTTTATTATATCTTTCAGCCTTATCATCTGCAGAGTAATTTTCTAGCAAGGGTTTTGATATAGAAAGGCAGGATTTAGCTGTACTTGACAGAAAGCCTCTTCAATTTCTCCTAAAAGTTCAGATTGCTCTTAGAAATGTATGTATGAAAAAAAATTCCACTCTTATCCAAGCAATTTCAGGATTTGAAAGAATAAAGATAAAATGCAGAATCATAGATATGAGAAATGCTGTTAATTTGGAAATGTCTAATAGTTACGAAATCAATATTGGAATGTGGTTCATAGAGAGGTTTTTGGTTTGTCTTTTATATATTATATTTTCAATCTTTTAATTTTTTCACATTCCATTCTAGTTATTATCTATGCAGCATTCTTCTAAGGTGTAATTTACAGAGCAGGAAACTCTAGACCACAGACAATGGACTAGCTCAATCAGCAGCTAGTGAGGTTTTTTTTCCAAAATATTTTTTTCTTGCAATTTTTTAATTGAAGAGCATTTTAAATGCTGATTAAATTACTGTAGCTTATAAAGGTTACATAATAGACATTTCTCTGACCCTTTGTGTTTTAGAAGTAATACCTTAATAAACTATTTTAAGCCAATAAGAATCTTCACAAAGCATTCTAGGTGTGCTCTTACTGTGTTTCTCTGAAATTAAGATTTCCCCTAGCCCTTCTGGGGTAGGGCTTATATTAGCGTGGGCCTAATATAACCCCCAGAAATAAGTCCTAGTTTTGGGGTGAGGCACATCCCTAAAAATCAAGTTGGGTGGGGAAGTGGAGCTGCCCCACATGCCCCACACCCACTTACCTTGCAGCCAGGCCTCTCCTCGCCAGCCCACTTCTTTTACGGCATCCCTGGGCCTACATTTCGCAGTCAAGAGGCCTTTCCAGAAGGCCACTGCAGCCGAGAACAAAACTATGGATTCAATCCTCTGGAAGCTGCTGCTTCGGTCACAGAAGAAGTGGGCCAGCTGGGCAGAGCTTTCAGTGCCAGACGTGAGTGGAAAACACACACACACACACCCTGAAAATAAGACCTAGTGCCTATTTTGGAGGCAAAAAAAAAAAGACCGGGTCTTATTTTTGGAGAAACACTGTACAAAGGATTTATAAAGCAGTAGTAGTATGTTACAGGATTTTGATTGTATGCCTCTGCTTATGCAAGCAAGGATTGTATTTACTTTTTCAGCTACTGCCACACACTGATGGCACATTAGTGATCGTCCACTAGGACTCTAAGATCCCTCTCACAGTGATTCTTTTTGAGCAAGGTTTCCTTTGGTTTTTCTTGCCTAAGTGTAAAACCTTAAATTTCATGTTGTTGAATAGGGCCCATCAGGGCTTTTTTTCTCAGAGAAAAGGTGGTGGAACTCACCTCCCTCCCCTGGCCACGCCCCCACCCAAACCTGGCCATGCCCTCATCAAACCCTAGGACCGCCCCTTTAGAGAACAGGAATGCAAGTAAAATTTGGGAGGGGCTATAAAAGTAAATGTATGGAATTACATAAAAAGCAATGCAGTACATGTGCAAAAAA
>NW_015386498.1:1304517-1356000 GCF_001527695.2 Protobothrops mucrosquamatus | reverse complement strand
TTGCTCGGGCAGGGTCGCCTAGGAAACGGGCCAGGGGCGCGCCGACCGAGCCTCCCTATGGCCGCGGTTGTGAGCCAGGCAGGGGCAGAGAGCTGCGAGTGCGAGCGCGCCCCCCCAGATGTTGCGCCCGGTGCGGCCGGCCCGGAAAAAGGTGCCGGAACGCGGTTCCGCCGCGTTCCGGCTGAAAAAAAGCCCTGGGGCCCATTGTTCAAGTCTGTCAAGATCCTTTTGGATCTTGAGCTTGACTTCTGGGGTGTTATCTATTCCCGCCAGCTTAGTGTCATCCCCAAATTTGATGAGTTCTCTTTCTAAGTCATTTATGAAGATATTGAACAGTACTGGGCCTAAGATGGAACCTTGTGGTACTCCACTGCTTACTTCCCTCCATGTAGATGTAGTACCATTAAGAACTACTCATTGAGTATGATTTTTCAGCCAGTAATGATGATATCTATCCCATATTTTTCTAGCTTACCAAGAAGTAGTTTATTTCTACATTGTCAAATGCCTTACTGAAATCTAAATAAGTATACTATGTCAACAGCATTTCTCTGGTCACTTTGTCAAAGAATGAAATAAGATTGGTTTGGCATGATCTGTTTTTAACAAACCTGTGCTGACTTCTAGTTATAACTTTATTTGTTTATAGATGTTCGCAGATCTGGTTTTTTTATTACTTTTTCCAGGATCTTCCCAGATAATGATGTCACGCTGATTGATCTGTAGTTTCCTGGGAACCATATTAGCTCTTTTCCAATCCTCAGGTAGTTCCCCGGTGCTCCAGGATTTTTGAAAGATATGATACAATGGTTCTGAGATAATATCTGCCAGCTCCTTCAGAACTCTGGGATGTAATTTGTCAGATCCCGGTGATTTATATTTGTCAAGATCAGACAGTTGTTCTCTTACCATTTTCATGCATATTTTAATTTTTATAGCTACTCTGTCTTTTACGGTTATATTTTTGGTAGGTTAGGCTATAGTTTCTTTTTGAGTGAAAACTGATGCAAAGAATGAGTTAAGCAGTTCTGCTTTCTCTCTAGTCTTTTACTTCTTTGCCATTTTTCTCTTTAGTGGGGCAACTACTTCCTTGACTTTTTTCTTGTTATTTATATGTTGAAAATAACTTTTTAAATTATCTTTGATTTTTGTTGCAAGTCTTTGTTCATTCTGAGCTTTTGCTTTCCTGACTTCATCTTTGCAGATTTGGGCTATCTGCTGATACTCTGCCTTAGTTATGTGTCCCTCTTTCCATTTTATGTACTTGTCCTTTTTATCTTTCAGTTATCAGAGAGATCTTTGGGCAGCCATGCTGGTTTATTCTTGGATTTCTTGTTTTTCTTTTTCAGTGGTATTTTGCGGACTGTGCTATTATGATCATATTTTTCAGAGTTTCCAAAGCTGTTGTGTTGTTTTCCCCTTTAAACCTTTTATCCATGGAATCCTTCCTAGGCTCTTTCTGAGTTTGATAATATCAGCTCTTTTAAACTTTAATCTGATACTGGTTGGATTATGTTGTATTGCTTGTGTTTACATTATATTCAATTCTAATATGACATGGTCACTCTCGCCCAAAGTTCTGGCAACAATTCCCTCTATCACTTCTTCTCTCTTAGTAAGAATTAGGTCCAGTATAGTTCCCTCCTCTACCTTTTGGATGACAAAGTTGTCAGCTAAGTTGGTTAGGAATCTGTTCGATCTCCCACTTCTTACAGACTTTGTCTCCCAGTTAATATCAGGGTAAAGTCTCCCATTACTACTGTGGTATGTTTCTTATAGACATTTGTTAATTAGCAAAAAGTTCATTTATTTCTTCTGCTTGGTTGGGTGGCCTGCAGTGTACACCTATAGAAATGTCTTCCTTTTTGCTTTTATATTGACCCATATGCATACTAGGTGGTTTTCATCCTTGGTTTTGGTTTTTTTTTATAGAGACGTAGTGATCTTTGATATATAATGCAACTCCACCTCTTTTGTTAGGTCTGTTTCTTTTGAATAGTTTATATCCTTCCATCAATACATTCCAGTCATGAGTTTTCATTCCATCAAGTTTCAGTAATGACAACAATATCAGATCTGCCTTCATGTACTAGTACTTCAAGTTCACCCTGTTTGTTTTGTAAACTTTGAGTATTAGTGTATGGAATTTGAGTCCTTTATGGGTATGTTTCTTGTATCTCCTATTTTTCATGATTCGTTCATTTCATTTTCATGATAGAATCAGTGCTTTTTTTCTAAAAAAAAAAAAAAAAAAGAAGATGCCGGAACTCACACACGTCATACAACCCGCCTTGCCTACCCTACAAGATTCCATCCAAAAAAGGTGCCGGAAATCCGTTCTGGGCGTTCTATGAGAAAAAAAGCCCTGGATAGAATCATGATGCAAATGAAATATATTGATGAGGATGATGTGATTTTGGCATTTAATAAACAATTCCCCCTTCTTCCCACAATGGTTTATTGAAGTTTTAGTAAACATGCAAGCTTTAAATTCAGGTAAGAAAGAAACTTTAAGCCTATATATAGGATTCTAGTGAACTGCAGAATTGCTGTAAAATTTTAACATGCTATTGGGCTGGTGGACAAACACAAGATTTCCTGATGCCCCAGATCACAGCATTATTTCTGATGGAAATGGAAAGTAATACACTCTCTTAAAAGTACAGAAGAGGATAGAAAATATAACACTGAAAGGGAAAACAGAGATCTTTCCATTTTAAAAGTGAGGGAGAGACTAATCCTTCACCCAAAATCCAGCTTTGCCAACTTGCATAAGTTCATCTTGTTCTGTTTCCAAGTAAAAGGCATTGAGACGAGCAGGAGTAACAAACAGTCTTGTCTTTATTCCATTCACAACAGAACCAAAAACAAAATGGCGCAGATTGCTCTTATACCCCTTTGCAGGGACAGTATCAGCCAATCAATGCAAGGCATTTCTCCCGCCTTGCGCATGCGCACAAGGCAGGAGACAGCCTGTCTAGTCCCGGGCATTCACGTGTCTGCCCGGGCCTCTCTGCAGCCTCCTGCACCTGCTGAATGACTCAGCAGGACCAGGACATAACACCCCTCCCATCTTGGATCAAAACAGAGTACTTAATATTTTACAATACTACAACCGTAATACCTTGTCACTCCCTTATTCATAACACCATAATACTTACTATTTTGCATTACTATAAATCAGACATTTGTCTTTTGAGCATGTTCTGATTTCTAAGTACCCCTACTCCTGTCCACCTACTGACAGGGTCAGGAGTGCCAGAGTCAGGAGCCGCCTCCATGGCAAGAACCCCTACTGGCACCTGGGAAGTTCCGCTTTCGAGGAGAGACTGTGGTCCACAATCGTAATTGTGGTCCTCCTCCCCGAGAGCAGAGCCAGGAGCGGACGTGTGGCTGGGAAGCCTCCAACGCAGTTGATCGATGTGTCGCCGGATCACCTAACCATCATCCAAGGCCACTTTGTATGAGAGCGGCCCATAGACCTTGTATACCACTGCTGTCACCCAGAGATGTCCAGGTCCATAGTTCCTTGCCCAGACCGGATCGCCCACCTGTAGTCTCCTAGGTGCCCACGGCTGTGAAACCTGTGACGCCACCCGGTCTGGGTGAAACCTGCCCAGTTTAGTAATGAGCCTGCGACCCCAGCGGAGTTCAGCTAGGCTCTTCCTGTGGCTGGGCATGGTGTGGTGCGGTGCGAGAGGAGAAAGTAAGCCAACCTGTGATGCCAGTTTCCATAAGTGATTCTCTTTAAAGCATCTTTGGTTGTGCGCACCATCCGCTCAGTCTGTCCATTGGAAGCTGGGTGAAACGGTGCAGACGTGGCATGACGGATCAAGTTGGCCTGTAGAAAAGCCTGAATAACTCGGATAACTCGGACTTCCTCTTCCAGAAAGTCTGGAACTTTATGCCAGGACATGTGTCAGGCCATCCTGACATGTCAGCATGCGTGTAAGTGTGTGATCAGTGGCTGTTTCAGCAGCCACATCCCTAGCATTGAGGGGAGACTCAGGTAATTCCTGAATGGAAAGTATGTGGTGAGCTGGAGCAGGATCTGACTCCACTAGCTGTAGAGGCAATCTGCTGAGGCCATCTGCATGGCCCATTTCTTTGTCCGGTTTGTGAACCAGTGTGTAGTCATATGCAGAAAGAAAAATTGACTATCTCAGCATTCTAGGAGAGATGATGTGTGGGGTTTTTTGTTGGTTGTAAACAACCCCAGCAGTGGCTTTTGGTCTGTAAAGACCGTGAAGTGGCGGCCATATAAAAAGTCATGGAACTTCTTTATGACAGCCACTATGGCCAAGGCTTCCCTATCTATCTGTGCATAATTACGTTCAGCAGATGATAGGGTCCTAGAATAGTAGGCTACGGTGACTTGTGTCCCATCAGCGTTCAAGTGACTCAACACAGCCCCAATCCCATAAGGGGATGCATCACAGGCTATGCATACAGGCAAATGCTCATTGAAATATGCTAGAACTGCATTTGAGGATAGCAAGGCCTTGACCTCTGCAAAACTCCTTTCGTGGACCTTTGTCCACAGCCATGGAGCCTGTTTATCCAAGAGCCGGTGTAACGGCTCAGCCACTGCAGCCTTGTGAGGGAGGAATGACTGGTAAAAATTTAACAGTCCCAGAAAAGTCTAGAATTCGCTTTTGGACTTGGGACTTGGGGCCTGCTGAATTGCTTTAAGCTTAGATTCAGCAGGATGGATGCCTTCAGCATCAATATGGAACCCCAGAAACTCTGTGGAAGTGACTCCAATTTTACATTTGTCTTGCTTTAGTTTCAGCCCCGCTTGGCGGAAACGCAGCAAGACAGCTCTAAGCCTTTCAGCCAGATTTTCAGATGATTCCCCAGTGATGAGGACATCATCAAAGTACGGGCAAACTCCTGGAATATTGCGGAGTGTTCGCTCCATCACACTCTGGAAGATGCCAGGGGCTACATTAACCCCAAACTGCAGCCTTTTAAGTTTAAACGCTCCACAATGTGTTACAATTGTTTGGGCCTCCGCCATTGCCTCATCAACTGGTAATTGTTGATAGGCCTGAGCCAAGTCAAGTTTAGAAAAAACACGGCCTCCCTTCAGGGAAGCCAGAATGTGGCTCACCACGGGCACCGGGTATGAGTGCTGCTGCAAAGCTTTGTTAAGTGTACACTTATAGTCCACACAAATTTGGACTTCCCCATTTGCCTTCAGTGGCATGACTATTGGGGTTTCCCAAGGACTGCTGTCTATGGGCTCTATGATGCCCTGCTGGAGCAGCTTGTCCAACTCTGCACTAATCTTATTCTTCAATGCGAAGGGCACCCGTCTGGGCTTAATCTTAATGGGTGTGATGGCTGGGTCTAAACGTAAAGCAATGGGAGTCCCCTTGTACGAGCCAAGCTCTGAACTGAACACATCAGCAAACTCCTTGCAAACTTCTGCAAGGCCTGTCGTTTGCAAACTGTGAAGTCCAGTCACTTGAATCCCAAAGGCCTTGAACCAATCGAGTCCAATAAGACTTGTGCGATCACCCCCAACTACCACCACATCTAGCAACCCTTCAAACTTCCTATGCTGCACCTTGAGTGTAGCCTCCCCCTTCACGCTGACTCTGGAATTCTGGAAGTCAGTAAGAATTAAATTTGAAGGCCTGAGTTTAACTCGTAGGCCGCTTCTACAACAAATCTTGTTGAAAGTGTCTTGGGAAATGATAGATAAAGCAGACCCTGTGTCCAACTCCATTGATAAGGGAACCCCTTTCAACTTCACGTCAATGTGAAGCTTCTTCCTGAGTGGCCTATGGGCCCCAGTTTTAAAAATGCTTCTACGGGATGCGCAAAAACCCACCCTGTTCTGGCTGGGGACCCTGGTACCTTTCTGAAGCAATTCTTCCAAAGACTGGTCCTTCTGGCAACCCAAACAGACTGAGGCAATGTGGCGTTGCCTACCACATGCCCGGAAAATGGTGAAGCAGAAATGGCAATCGGAGCGCTTGTGGCGTCCTCCACATCCGAAACACCGAGGGAATGAGGTTGCCTTGTCTCTGCGCTCATGAGGCCTTCTCTCCACTGGCTGTTGTAGTCGGTCCACCTCTATCTCTTGATCCTGTTCAGATTCCTCTCGAGCGACCTCTTGATGGATGGAGATCAAAGTTGGCGGGTTCTTGGTGAGCCGCAAGGCCTTCACAGCTCCGCCCGCCACTTCTTTGGCTGAAATTCTCTCAACGCATCTTGGAACGAGACATCTTCCTTTGCGAAGATCTTCTGCTGCAATGCACGACTTCTCAGTCCACAAACTAAACGATCCCGAAGTCTCTCTTCCAGGTCCTTGAATTCGCATGGCCTAGCTGCTTGTCGTAACACAGCAATAAAATCCGCAGTAGACTCACCAGGCCTCTGGTCCCTCTGCTCGAATGCATGTCGCCATGAAATCACTGAAAGCTTTGGTTCAAAATGTTCTCTAAGCATTCTTTTCAGCTCAGCATAAGCAATGGATTCAAGTGGTGCTGGGGCAACCAGATTCTCTGCAATATCGAAAGTCTCCTGCCCACAGACACACAGTAGCATAGCAGTTTTAAGACTGTCTTCTCGGATTTCGTTTACCCGAAAGTAGTTCTCTACCCGGGCCACATAAGAACTCCAGCGTTCCAGGTGAGCTGTGTCAAATTCAGAGAGACGGCCTAGTTTGGACATCGTTACTGCCCGGTAGCCTCGTCAACGCCTCATGCTGCAAGGTTGAGAAGGGGTCCTTTTGTCGAGCTCTCCTCCAGCGTTCTCGTACTGGCAGGCAGAGTCGCACTCTCCAGACGCCGAACTTCCCAGCGTTTCAGGCCTCTCTTGGTGAATCAGCCTATCTTCTTTCGTTGTTTCCCTTGCAGCAAATCCCACCATCGTCACCAATGTTCTGTTTCCAAGTAAAAGGCATTGAGATGAGCAGGAGTAACAAAACAGTCTTGTCTTTATTCCATTCACAACAGAACCAAAAACAAAATGGCGCAGATTGCTCTTATACCCCTTTGCAGGGACAGTATCAGCCAATCAATGCAAGGCATTTCTCCCGCCTTGCGCATGCACGCAAGGCAGGAGACAGCCTATCTGGTCCGGGGCACTCACGTGTCTGCCTCGGCCTCTCTGCAGCATCCTGCACCTGCTGAATGACTCAGCAGGCCTAGGACATAACACATCCCATAATTGCTATGCAGCCCCCAGCCAATTAAAATATATTTAAAATGGGAGGTAGCTATCTGGTACAAAAAACTGCAGCAAACACAAATTAATCCAATTGTTCTCAGTTCAATACATGAAACATTCAAGACTTTGACATCTCCTAATTTTGAACTGAATTGAAAAGTAAATCTCAGAAATGCAAATTACCCATTAGCAACTCATTCCTAACTTTTATTTACTCTAAGGAGCTTAAATTTGTTTATAAGTAGTTTCCCAACAATAAATAGATTTTTATAAGACATGATTAGCTATATCAAAAAGATTTTATATAAAAAAGATTCAAGTTATAAAACTTCTGCAATACTATTTATATCTTCCTAATAAAAAGGAGGGATTTTTTTGTTAAATTGAAAATGAAGTTTCTGCATTAACGTAAATTATGTTGATCTGCTCTGCCCAAAATTTACCATGGTTAAATTTAAGTCAGAGAATTAAACATGTACTTAAGTCTCTTTTGTTAAACTCTGTGAACTTAAGTATTTCTTGTGCAAGGATGATTGAAGGAGAAAAAAAGTGTTCTCTTAAAATCTCGTTTCAATTATGACCATGAGTCTAAGAGGACCCCCAAGCTACACATTGGATCTGGGGTAGTACAACTCCATCTAGGACAAAAAATTATAGGGAATTAGAAAAAGCAATGGAGGATTCTTAGTATGATGGATGAGAAAATGAAAAGCTAAAAACAAATAAAGACATAGAAAATCATCCTATGACAATTTGCATAAGACACTGTAGTAATACTATATCTTGTATCCTCAGAAATTATAGAGAAATGCATGCTATTTGGGACATTACAAACATTTACAGGTAGACAATGAATGTGATGTATATGCAGTCCGACCCACATTACAGACAATTTATTAACTATTCCTTTTATTGTTATGGCAAACATTTGAAAGAAACTCATACAAATAATGAGAATGACTACCCATATATTTAATTTTATAAATAATATAAAACTGGAATTCAATTCTTTTACTTCCTGGTTTTCTGACTCTTTTATCTTAGCTTCTTATATGAGACATCTATTCAGGAACTGGATCATTTCTAAACATGTAATCTTCGCCACTCCGCAGATGTATTGAGCTTGTTTCTGCTTATTAAAATCATATTGGTTCTTATGACCTATATAATAGTAATTTCTTTCTTTACGTTACTAATCATCGTTGCCAGAAGGCACTTGTAAGCCAGCTTTGTCCCAAGCTAAATGACACTTTTTCAATTCAGACTTCAATAGCTCTTGGATCAAGAATTGCCAAATGTACCATGTTTTTCTGAAAATAAGACATATCCTGAAAATAAGTGTGTGCCTAATATAAGCCCTACCCCCAAAATAAGCCCTAGTTTTGGGGCGAGACACAAGCATAAAAACCAAGCTGGGGGTGTGAAGCTGCCCCACGTGCCCCACACCCGCTTACCTTAGGATCACTGCAGCCAGGCCTTCCACACCCTAACATCTGTCATGCTGCTGCCTGAGTTCTGCGGCTGCTTGCAGCTGCATGCCATGTAGCACATCGTGCTGGTTCCGTCGCTCGCAGCAGGAAGCCATGTGGCTTCTTGTACCGATTGCGCCATTGCCACCACTTGTGTCAGGAGGCTGTGTGGCTCATGCCGTTGCTGCCGCTCACAGCAGGACACCATATGGCTCATCACACTGGTGATGCCTTTCATGGCAGGAAGCTGCATGGTGCATCATGCCGCTGCTGCCACTTGTATGTGCCATGTTGCAATGTGCCATGCAGCCACCTGTCACGAGTGGTGGCACCAGTGCGACAGGTGTCAGGGCATGGGAGACCTGGCTGCAGCATTCTAAAGTAAGCGAGTAACGCTTCCCCCGAATATAAGATCTGATGCCTCTTTTGGAGGCAAAAAAATATTGGGACCAGGTCTTATTTTCGGGAAAACATGGTATAAGCTAGATTCAGAAGAGAGAACAAGCCCAAGATTTAATTGCTAACATTTTTTTGTTCAACATTTTATTATTATTTTATAATCACAAATCCGTAATATTTTATCAGCAACATATTGTCTGGGTTCCAATGTTTACCTCATTTTTCTAGCCATTGATAAAATGTATCCCATGTTCTAAGTATTCCGAATGTTCTTTCTCTTTCATTTTCAGTGTCAATCTGTCCATTTCTGCACAATCTAAAAAAATTTTAATTATCTCTTTCTCCACTGGTAATTCTTCATTCTTCCAGTGTTGAGCAAATACAATTCTCGCTGCAGTTAATACATGTAACATTAAATATACACATTCTTTCTCATAATTTTCTACAATTATACCTAACAAAAATAATTTTGGCTTAAAATCTATGTGTTTTTTAGTCATTTTCTCTAACCATATATCTATTCTTGACCAAAATCTTTTGGCTTTGGGGCATGTTCACCAAAGATGATAATATGTGCCTGGTTTTTGTCTACATTTCCAACAATTGCTAGATATATTTTTAAACATTTTCGCTAACCTCATAGGTGTTAAGTGCCATCTGTAGAACATTTTGTATAGGTTTTCTTTATAAGTCACTGCCTTTGTTATTTTAGAGTTTCTTCTCAAAGGCTTTGTTTGGGAAAGGGTTTGTTTGTTTTCTAACTCTATGTTATGCCCAAAGTTTTTTGTCCATATTATCATTGTTTCTTTAACTTATTCCTCTTCCATCTTTAAACTTAGCATATACTTACATAGTTTCTTAATCAATTTTTCATCTGATGTCAATAATATCTGGTCAAATTCTGTCTGTTCTTTATAAAATCCAGATGTTTTCACATCTTTTTCATATCTCGTTTGAATTTGCAAGTGTGGCCACCATGATAGATCCATACCCTGCTCTTTCAGTTCTTGTCTTGGTTTTAGTTTCCCTTCAGTATTCAAAATGCCTTGACTTCCAGTTTTGTGCCATAGTGCAGCAGCCGATAGATTTTGGGGCTCCGTGCCCTACGGCTGATTTTCTTCTTCTTGGGGGATCCTAAATGGGCCAGAAGTCACCCCGAAGAGGCAGCAAAGAAGGAAGGAAGTCCGTGGACCATGGAGAGACAGCGGTCAACCTGATCAATCCAGGAAAAGCCTTCCAAAAGCCAACAGGAGAAAGACTAGCCTAACTTCAGAGTCTAGCCCAAGCTACAAACAACTGAAGTCAAAAAGTACTACTTTAAACTGATTGTAAACAATGCATTTGAATCTGGGTAAGAACATCAATTTTCTCTATCCTATTTATCAACTAATTTCCTGAAGAAGAAAAAATCCCAAGAAGCAAAAAACTTCCAAAAGTGAAGGAGGGGATCTTTCCCTCACCCTTTTACTAACATAAGCGGCAAATTAAACTTTTTATGGAGGACCAAAACACATAGAAATGAAATGAAATGAATATAAAACCTAAATTTGGATGTTTGAAATTGCTGAATGGTTAAGATTTTCATTTTAAAGACAACTCTTTATTTTGAAATTTGAAAAATGAACTGGTGCTGACATCTAGTGGTGGATGAAGACTATGACAGCTATGGCTCTCATACAGTTCTTGGCAAAATCTGGAAAAACTAATCTGTGCTTGTGACCTTCAAAGCAGTAGAGAACAGCTGTGACAAAAAAGAAAATAATCTGGACTGCAGACAAAGAGAGAATTATAAACTTCAGAAAAAAAACTTTTTTGAACTCTCTGGATTACAAATATCTACTTAACTGTGACTCCAAAGCTGTTTGCAAAGAAAAGAAAACCTTGATTCTTGGCTATCATGAAAAATAAGAGACTTGTAGAAAGAATTTATTAAAAAAAAACCAAATACCTTTCAAAAGGAGATGATGTGCTGCAACTAATTCAAACAACAATGATTTCAAACCACAAAGAAATCCAAAATAACTTTGAAAATATAAACCAATTCATCTCCAATTTAACTTTACAACAAAAAATCCCAGAAAACAACAATAGAGAAGGAGCAGATAAAACAGATAACTGAACACAAATTCGAGGATAGAGACTTAAAGATGTAATATAACAAAACAAAGAAGTATGATATAACCCAAGTGAAAAAAAATTCACAAGTAATATTGGATATGGAAAAGACAATTTATACTTTAAGACCACAAAACAAATTTGAGGACAAAAAAAAAGATTGGACAAAATGGACTGCAGAGATATCAGGAACACCATGAGAACTGGAGAGACAAAAAATGATAAGAGAAACTGAGAAAAAAGAAAGAAAAAGATTTTCAACTAACATGAAAGGGCAAAAGCCTACAAAGATATTGTACTTGACTTACCTTTTATATCTACAATAACATCTACAAGAATATGAAAAGATTCTTTGAATCAGCAGAACATATTGATTAAGAAAGATACTGACCAAAGTAAAAGGCTAAAGTGAAAATTAAGAAAATAGATGATGGGACCTATCAGAGAGAATATTTAAAAAAGAAACACCTGTTTCAATATTGTTAAAGAAAAAGAAAGATTTTGGATATGAATTTTATTTTAAGAGGGATGAGCCCCTCAAGTAACATAGTACTCTCTTTTTCTTCTCTCTTCTTATTTTATTTCTTGATATGAGTAATGTAAAAAAGTTGGAATAGCTTATATAAAGAAAATGTTTTAGATATTTTTTTTAAAAAAAGTTTTATTGATTGCCTAATTTTAAAGTATTTAAAAAGCAACATGGCGGCTGGGTTAACCGATAATTCAATAACATACAAGTATCTTTAAAAGAAATCTCAAAATATCACATTAAATATTTCCTCTCTTTTCCCCTTAGCATTTACTGTCTCATATTTAAACTACCGTAATACAATTCTTATTATATCAATTGAATAAAAGTATCATTCTTACAGTTATCAATAATTTTTAGCTTATACATATCCTAGTTACTTTAACATTCAGTCTTTATAGACAATCAATGTCCTAATTAATTTTCCCAGTTTTTAATTTCTCGTTAATATTTGAATTTAACATTTATTGATTATAATTTCCAGATTTTGAGTAACCAAAATTCCCATTATCGAATGCATCACAAAGTCTAATATTCAGGATACACATCTTATCTATTCAAACATATTCTATTTCTCACCTTATCTATTCAAACATATTCTATTTCTCACCATCTTACATCATCTAATTGATAATATAGTATAACATTCTTATTTTCTATTAATTTCCAAATATCTTAACCTTAGTAATCAGAATTTCTCTTTTTTCAACATCAGATGCTTCCTCTCTTTTTCTCTTATACTAAGCTAATACAATTCTTATTATATCAGCTAAATAAAACATGTTCATTACATTTTTCAATAAATTTTTAGCTTATATATGTCTTAATTACTTTTACATTCAATCTTTGTAGACAAATCAATATTCAATTTTAACTTTTAATATTTATACTTTTAAGTTTTAGATGCTCAAAATTTTCTTTATGTCAGTTCATAACAAAATTTAGAATTCAAAGTATACATCTATCTACTAAAGTGTATTCTCTTTTAATCTTCACTAATAAATCAAAACTCCAATTTTCTTCAGTCTTATTCTAACTTTCTTTCTTTGCCAGCTCATGCTGTCAAATCATCAAATGGGAAAGAGGGCATCCAATCGCCATTTTTTTGGAAATGCTAACAAATCGTCTCTCTCTTTTTCCATCTTGACGTAGTTGTCTTGAAGTATTTATCTTCCCTTCACTCTGTTCTTCTTGTTGTTCCTCAAGTTTCTTCTGGTTTGTATAGAAAGTCTTTTCCATTTTCTATATTGTCAGTCTCTTTTCTGGGTTTTCCATTAACTCTATTTGAATCTTCTGTAGTAGTGTTTAATTGTTCCACTTCTATTATATTCTATGTAGTTGATTATTTAGTTATCGTCAGAGTTTTAATTTGTATATCTGGGCTGACATCTTGTTCTTTTCTGTAGCCTCTTATTTCATCAGTGGCTGTAAGAATGGTTTTAATAATTGCTTTCATCAAAAAAAGAGTCTGTTCCTGATCTTCATCCATGTTTTCTTAATAGTGCGTAAAATTAAAAGCTTTACAGTAAAAAATAAGAGTAATTTTGTCACTGAGTATAGAACAAAGCTGGGGTTCTCAGAGCTAATATCTTCCAAGGTTTCAGGAGTCTTATCTATAGTCTGGGCTGTGAGCCAAGTCTCTGTTAGGCAATAACAAGTTGTAATATCAGGATTAGCCACAAGGTATCACCCATACCATTTAGGAATTTTACTTCTTTTTATAGATAAAAACCCAAATCTTCAATAAAAATAGAATAAAAAATAAGGAACCTTTTAGTCCTCAAACTTTAGGAAAATTAAAGTCCAATTAAAATCAGTTAAAATCAGGTTATTCTTTCAGTGTTTTAAACTTTCCTGGATAGTCAGTTGCCACTGTTATTAGAGGGTGGGATAGGATTCCCCTTCCGTCTATCCACAGGGGGGGAAAGTATTTTAGGCAGCTTATGCAGGTAAAGAAGATAATGAGATTTAAGAGAGGTATATCTCACCCAATCTTGTCCACACTGCTTTGTAGGTGCCTGGTGGTAAGTGTGACTTCGGCTGTCTGCAGCCTAGTGACGAGCCATATTACTATGGCTGGTCTTTTGTCCGCTGGTTTGGAGGGCTGCGCCAGATCTAGCGGAAGAGCTACCGCTCTCCTGTGATCCAACGGGACCCCCTCCTTGCTGGTCGCCCCTACAGGGCAACTTTTGACCCTTTCCAGGGTCCCCCAGCGAAATGAAACTGGACGCAGAGGACGGAGTTCACCTTCCAGACGTCCATGGCGGCCGCATCGGCAAACCAGAAGTCGTTTTAGATATTTAAATGTGATTGACTTTAAGAAAACTACAATGGGTAAAAAAATGTTTTGAATAAGATGACTAGATGACTAGATTTATTAAATTGAATATTTAAAGATTAAACATATTTTTAATCATGGTAAAAAGGAGGAACATGTATTTTAAATAGTATACTATCTTTTTATTTTTCTTTACTCTTATTCTTTTTTTTTCTTTTTTTAGTCTTATTTATTCCTTAAGAAAGGTAAAAGTATTGGGATGGCTTACATGAGAAAAATAGACTTAAATATTTAAATGTAATTAACTTTGAAAAAAATCTTAACCAGTAAGAATGTCTTGAACATTATTGGGAAAACAAATGTAAACAAGAACTGTAAACAGAATCTATGATGAGGCAACTAGAATGACTAGATAGAAAAGAAATATTATATTGATATGATTATTATATATAGAAATATTAGAAAAAAATTATACCCAATTGTTATCTATCAAAACAACAAGAATTGTATTAACTTAAGGTTGGCAAAAGAGAAAATTATGGGAAAAAGAGGAAATCAAGTAAAGCTATTATGTGAATTATAGATCATAGAAACTAATTGTTAATGAATGTTTTTTAAATGTAAACCCAGACAACACACTGTTTACCAAATATTAAGGTGACTATGTTAAAAATCAATAAAATATATTATGAAAAAATATCTTTATACGTCACAATTTTCTCATAATTAATTAAGTTTGGGTGAACAAATACTTCCATTGTTGAAAGCCATCCAGGTATTTTCATGTAATTTTTACTTTTTCCCATTCTAGAAGAAGTGTGTTTCTTATGTAGTGGCATTGAAAGTATCTATGTATTTTATTCTTCCCATACCATAAGAAGGCATGCCATCCGAGTTGTAGGTCATGCCCCTCTAGGTATAGTAATCTTTTATCTCTAAGAGTTATCCATTCTTTTAACCAAGTTAATACAGATACTTGATAATATAAATCCCAATCTGGCAGGCCAAATCCTCCATTTTCTTTAGATTCTTGTACCTTTTTCAATCTAATGCTAGCTTTTTTTCCTTGCTAAATAAATTTCAAAATCAGTGTATTTAATTCATCAAAAAAAATTGCCCCAATTTTATAGATATTGTTTGAAATAAAAAGAGTTGTTTTGGTAAAATATTCATCTTCACCATTGCTATTCTCCCTAGGATTGAAAGTTTTAAATTTTTCCATTTTTCCAGGTCTAATTTTATTTGTTTTAATAATTTTATGTAGTTGTCTTCTTTTATTGTTGTACACCTTACTATTAAATATATCCCCAAGTATTTGATTTTCTTAACTATTTGAAGGTCTGTTTTTTCTGACAATTGATTTTTTGTTTAACTGTAAGGTTTTTAGTTATCACTTCTATCTTTTCTCTATTTATTTTCAGTCCTGCCATTTCTCCAAATTCTTCTATCTTTTTCATAAGCTTGAAGCTTGTCTCAAACGGGTCTTCTAATACAAAGACCAAGTCATCTGCGAATGCTTGTAGTTTATATTTTTCATCTTTTAACTCCAGTCCTTTAATTTCTGAGTCTTATCTAATATTTCTAATCAGTACTTCCAGTGTTAATATAAATAATAATGGGGATAATGGACATCCTTGTCTTGTGACTTTTTTAATATTAAAGTTTTCTGTAAAGTCTCCATTTACAATTACTTTAGCTATTTGTCTATGATAAATTATTTTAATTATATTTGTAAAATTTTCTCCAAAATCCATTTCGTTTAGTTGTTGAATCATAAACTGCATAGCCAAATGGCTGAGCAACCGCATCAGCCATTTGGTAGATGACAGTCGAACCACCGTAAGGTCGGCAGAGGAGTTCCTAGATAGAATCAGAACCCTAAGGATAGAGGAGGACGAGGTGATGGTGTCTTTTGACGTCGTCTCCCTCTTCACCTCTATCCCACAGGGGTTAGCTGTCACTGTAATAAGAGACCTCCTTGAACAAAAGGGCCCAGGACAGCAACAGGACTCCCTCCGACCTGAAGACCTTGTAAATCTATTGGAGATATGCCTAAAAACGTATTTTACATTCCAAGGCACCACATTTGAGCAGATCAAGGGCACCCCCATGGGATCCCCGATCTCGAGCGTCATAGTGGAGGCCGTGTTGCAGCAGCTGGAACACATAGCGATGACCCGGTATTGCCCCAAATTCTGGGCCCGCTATGTGGATGACACATTTGTGGTCATCAAAAAGAGCCAGAAAGCAGACTTTGTGGGCATCCTTAATTCAGTGTATGTGGATATACAGTTTACGGAGGAGGAAGAACAACAGGGCAGGTTGGCGTTCTTGAACGTCTTGATCCACCGCCAACCGGATGGAACCCTGAGGACTAAGGTATACTGTAAACCCACGCACACTGACAGGATTTTACATTACGACAGTAACCATCCGGAGGCCCACAAAGCCGGCTGTATTAGAACCCTCTTTAAGAGAATAGACTCCCACTGCAACACGGCCAGAGCTTGTGCTTTTTAGCTATTTGGATATATACATACACACACGCACACACACATTATTCTTTATCTTATCAGATATAGTTTCTGCAACCAAGAAAATTTCTGTTTATGATTCTGTAGATTTAGTTCTACTTTCAGTCATCAATCTATAAAAGATATATCATTTTTTGACATATACCAAAATATAATGTCCAGAAGAACTAATAGTTAATAAAAGGAGAAATAAGAGTTTGAGAATATGAGTGTGGAAGTGAAACAGGAGATTTTTTGCGGGAAATAAAAACTGTAGTTAGTTTTCTTTTGAGAAATTGATGTAAATGAACCAAAAATTTGGCATCACATTATTAGTAATGTAATTAACTGTATGGCAAGAATATTCAACATTCAGAATGTGGAATCATGAGGTAGCCTTTATGGCCATTAACTTATGATATTAAATATAATTGCATGTTGTAGAGAGTTGGGATAACTATCTTTGGGGATACAGACTAAATTCAATAGAAAATAGAGATGTGGAACACATTTCTCTTGCCAGGTTTTTCCAAAGCATGAGAATGGGGTTTTACAACACACTAAATTTCATTCTACTTTCCCCCTTTCACCAAGATCATTTGTATGTTCAAGCCTGAAAGTAAACATAATATTGATATATTTAATATTTTTAAAAATAGTTGAATTGACTTTTAATTTGAAAATTATTTCAATTATTTCAACAAGCATTCAGTTCAAGTAGCTTAATTTTGATTTGATTCTAAATGAGACAAAATATTTGTACATGGACCTGGACTAAAGTCAGTTGTGCTCCTTGTCTAGAATGTACTAGTGTTCTTTGATTTTTAATCTTGCCTCATTCTCTGTATGTCCTCCAGATCTGCTTTGAATAGATTTGCTGGGTGCATTGAAAAGGTGGAGGAGAACATAGGGATGTTACATTGTACAAATGGAAGTGGGTTCACTTAAAATTAACGGTGTTCTATTTTTTAACCATTTGATCATAATTATAGATAGAACTTTAAAAGTAGGGAAGCTATATTTACCTAAAAAGGCAAGTAAATTTCCCTTTTTATCCTTTTCTCTTATAGGCCTTCTGCTCCAGCTTATTCAGACTTACCATTCATCAGAATATCTTCTCACAGAAATCCTGCTACAGCATCAGAATCACCTTTTAGTGCACCTCATCCATACATTAACCCTTATATGGATTATATCCGATCATTACACAGCAGCCCTTCTCTCTCCATGATCTCAGCTGCTCGGGGACTAAGTCCTACAGATGGTGAGTTAAAATCTAGTTTCCTGTTTGCTGTTGTAGTTGCATGGTGTATGCTAGTCTATGATGGTAATACAGATTGATATGATTTGATAGTTGTATTAATTTTCTGAAAGCATTCATTTCAATCACTTGCAGATTCATTACATAATTATTATATCATAATTGTTTTAGTATTTTATTATCTTAAGGCCAGTCATTTATACATTACATTTTGGTTATTTTTAAAATAAACAAAAATATATGCCATTCATCCTGCTCAGATAAAATTATAAATATAAGGAGAAATTCTTGAGTTACCAAGACAAGTCTGTTTTATGGCACACTGCGATAAGAAATGAGAAATATTTTTATCTATTTTCTATAGTAGTTTGATAACTTGAAAAAAAATAGAATTTTTCTCAAGTTGAATTATTTTGGAAAGGTAATGTAAGAAGAAATTTAGGGAATTAAAACACTACTGTTATGAAGGAATAAATTAATTTAATCCTTCTAGATGACAGTAAAACCAGTAAAAGTTATGACAATTTATCGGGTTTGCTAAACAAGGTCCTTTTCTGCAATATTGATGATTATAGTTGTAGAAATTCCTGAAATGGGTGTTTGTGTGTTTGATGCAAGAAGAAGAAAAATGGCTTTTGAATCCCTGCATATATAGTTATCTCATTCATTGATTCAATACAAAAATGGAAGATACATTAGTACTGGGCTTTTCTCCACAGGATTCAGTCCTGGCCGAATTAGCAATAGCATTTAGGCTTATATACCCCTCCACAGCGCTTTACAGCACTCTCTGGATGGTTTACAGTGTAGTTGTAGTACATTGCCCCCAACAATCTGGGTCCTCATTTTACTAATCTCAGAAGGGTGGAAAGCTGATTCAACCTTGAGCCCTGTCAGGATCAAACTGCAGGATCTGTGCAGTTTGTCTGCAATACTGAATTTTAACCATTGTTGCTACCAGAGCTCTAATTATGATTGTCCTTGCTGTAAAGTTAGAGATCCTCTTATTATTAATTTCGTTGTGAGCTACACAATGACAATAAAGATATTCTATTCTATCAATACCACCTATTCTTTAAATGATCTGAGGTGAGATGATTGTTGTTATTGTTACTGTACTGCTTTGATTCAATCCATCCATATCTTTTTGATGAATCCATACAATAAACCTCAGGGAACATAAGGAAAGTTTTATCACCCATTTGATTTGCAGATTTTATATATTTTTAGTATATATACATTCAGCATTACATCATTTAAAATCCAAGCCACATGATGAATATATTCATAAAAAATAATAACTGTAACAAATACTTTTGTGAAAACCTTTCTGGTAACAATTCATTACATAAATGGACTAAATTACCATGTTTGCTTATATTTCATAGTTGCTAATAACAGCCAGTAATAAAATCAAAAATATGCATCCCTGGATAACTAAAAGATTATTAATTCAATTTGTGAGAACAAAGCCTTAAAAATTTACTTAAAGTAAAATAACATTTATATATTGCAGAGGAATAAAAGATTGCTGGTGTTATCTAGGTTCACAAATTATAAATAATGTGTTAGAAAATATCATGATTGGTTTTCCTTGTTATGCTAAGCCAAAATGAAACAATGTGTGAAACACACATTGACTTTACTAGAAATTTCATCTCCAGCATAAGCATATTCCATTTTTTGGTTATTGCTGTGTTAAATTAACTGCAGTTTAAATGTTGCCTAATGGTAATTGCTGCTAAATTGAGTTATAATGGCTCAAATTATGTTGGTGGTATGCATTGAAGACAACGAAACTATTTTAATTAAGGGAAAAGTCATTCATAGAACAGAATAAAATAGCAAGTTTACAAAACAGATATTCTTCCTTTAACTAGATTTGAAAAATGAATTGTTCTTACTGCCTAAATGGATAAACCATATAAGTAATCCTCACTTATAAAAGTATATAGTTAATCCATTACTTAGTGATACTTGTTCTTATGAGAATAAGTTTTAATGACATGGCATTTTATTGCTTAAACATTTGTTAATCCCCAAAGGTTATATTAAGAATCCCATAAATAAGTGTATGATGTCATCAAGCAATTGTTAAACAATAAAATCTGATTTTAAAAATATGACACTTTCAGATATCAGATTAATTATAATTAAATGTGATCTCTAAAATTTTTTGTACTTTTACATTTTCATGTTTCTATAAGAACTATATAATATTTTAAATTTATCATCTGGCTTTGGGTACTAGGTAGACTTGTATCTTGAATCAGATACAATTTACTATATATCTTTAAATGAATATATGTATATCAAATATATATGCATACATACATACACAAATGCATACATACATATATATTATATACATACATCTTCAAAACAGGAGAAAAAAACATTACAAAAATAAAGTCCCAAACAAGGAAGTTTAATAAATTCAACATTTCCTCATCATTTGATTTTAAGATAGCCAATGTAATCTTAATCATAATAATATATGACCAGAGTAAATAAAATTGCTTTTGAAAAGAGCAGCTCAGTTATTAATTACAATATTATATTAATTAAATCTCATTAAATTGTTTTGATGCTTTGTGTATAAAATAAATTGACATTCAGGAGATACTGTAATGGCAAAAGCTCCCAATATAATCATTATTTGCCAAGATATGTCAATAAAGTGACTAGAAGGATTTAAAGCACAAAACAAGCAGATTCATGTTCTTCTCTCTATATATATATATATATTAAAAAATTTCAATTTTTAAAGAATTTGTCCAGAATTTCTAAAGAAAGTTTAGAAATAAGCAAATTTTAGGAAGATATAGGATGTGACAGTCTCCCCTCTCCACAAACAAATTCTTCTTTAAGTGTTACAATGGTAGTATATGAATTTAAAACTCTCAGCACTTCAACACCTATTTATGATAATTCCCATAATTAAATTAACATTTAAAAGTCGGTATTCTTAATTTCAGCCTATCTTCTCAAGTTGAGGTTTAATACATGCTTTGTAAATTGACAATATTTACTGATACTAGATTAAATTTATTCAAAGTTTCTTACTTCAATATCTAATTTTGTATTGCTATATTTTATTTATTTTCATGAATCACATTAGGAGGCAAAAGTTAAAAGTGCTGGCAAATACTTGCAGCCAATATTTGTATGTAGCCACAATATATATTCAGCTTATTTTCTGAGGTCCCTGATATACATATTCAATGTAATGAAATAAATGTTTGGGATTTTTTTTTCTGAAGTTTTGGCAGATTAGGGTTTAGTGGAATAAAGCCTCACAAAAGCTAAAGATATTCATTTTACCCTTAAAGCTCTGACTCTGTTTTTCCAATTTTGTGGAATAGTAAAAAAAAGCACATATTTTATCTTTTAAAGTGTCTTAAAATAGGCATGTAGCTGTACGCTGTGAAATCATGTCACAACCTATACTTCCTGAGAAACTGGGGTTTCAGAAAAAACTTTGAATTATGACCCCCAAGCTTCAAGGGAAAAAATGTTTTTCCTACATTGTAAAAATAGTTCCAGTGGACAGAAAAATATTAGTTTACTTATTACATTACATTCCGACGACTAGTTCATTCAGCACAATGATTGCTAAGTAAACATGTGATGCACACACAGAGAGATACACAAACAGAGGCTGCTAAGATCAGTGGTTGCTGCTGTCTCATTCAGATAAAGTTTTCTGTACTATGTACTGTGCCTAACCCATTGCTTCTGTTTTTTGCCCCTTGCTTAAACAATCTATTTATTACTGAGCTGCTTTTCTCTGGTGCACATGTCTAAAAAGTGCCGACTGAAAGTTAACAAATTCAGCTCTGTGACCTTATTTAGTTGATTAGAGCTCTCCCATTTCTTGAATGATGCCTGAAACTGACCAGACCTTAATCAGTTTCATACAGAAGGCTTCTGTTGTCAGGCTCTAGAAATTTGTTTATAAATGTGCACCTTTACCAGAAAAGTTATTTTTGATTACCATTAATTATTATCATATTTGTGAATAGTCACTAATTGGGGAAGTCAAAGTAAATAGGGGTGGCTATAATAATTTTAAAAATGGAGTCATAAACTTGTCAGATTCTGGATGTTACATGTTTGGAATACTATGAAAGCCTGTTCAAAATATGATAAAAATACTGGAATACAGACAAAAAGAACCAGCCTGGGATATGGGTTAAGGTATCAGGATAGAAATCAGGAGATGCTGAGTTCTAGTTCTGCCTTGGCCACAAAGCCTCCTAGGTGACTCTGAACCAGTCACTTTTTCTTTCAGCTCTTGAAAGGAGGCAATAGCAAGCCATTTTTGAAAGCCTGCAAAAAAAAAAATTCCTTTAAGAACTAGTCCAGGCAGCTGATAAAAACAAGAATGATCTGAATGTAAGCATGCACATGCACACATACACAAACAAGGGTATCTAATAGAGAGTGACGATTTGTAATATAGACATCATGTGATCCTTTCATCTTGTATTTGTCAGCAACCTGGTTGCTGTGTTTTTTTTTAAATTGCAGTTTGTACAATTCTCCCCATGCAAAGAATGTTGTAACCAAAGGTGTAACCAAAGCATGAATAACTACCAATAAATCAGTGGAAGAGACACAGTTGGTGCATATTAATTGTTGAGATGCACTCCTTGTCACAACCATCATCTGCAAATGCAGTGATTGATTAAGATGCAGACTGAGCTCTGTTAGGGAGTAAGGTCACTGAGGGGAGACAGTGTTAACTGTGCACATCTGAATTTGAATGTCAGTTCACATCTTAAAAATAAGCCTTCTTTAAGTTTAAGCCAGAATTACCCAATTTCTGCTTAACAACAGAATAATAAAAGTCTAATAAAAATCAGGATTGTTTTGCTGCAGCACATGAATTACAGAACAGGAAAAAAGAGTAAGATGATCAATCACTTTATGGAGCCTTAAATGATTGTATGAAGCAGCTCAATATTTTAGAGCTTCAGAAATCAATTCTTATACAATGATATGTGTACAAACTTTGTAATAAAACTAGCTCCTTACCTCTTTATTCCTGATAGTGTAGTTATGTTAACTAAAAGTGAAGCCCCTCCTCTTTACAACTGAAGTTTCTTTCAACACAAGGCCACTTGCATATTTTAACATTCTCCTTGCATATCTTTGCAGATATCCCAAATTTACTTTTGAATCTTTTGAGATAATGTTAATTTATACTTTTATCTCTGAAAACTTAGGAGGTATTTTTAGGTGCCTCTGTAAAAAATTGTCAGTGTCAAATACTACAAAGCTTCAAAATCAATAATTCTTATCATAATTTTAGCCCCAGTTGGTTTCCTTACCATTTTATTGATAATATAAAATATTAGTGAAGTGGTATAAGGTACATTTTATGCTGAAACCCATTAAATATACTTGATTCACGTTCAAAAATAGATAAGATGGGGTTTTTATTTTGCTTACTAGCTAGTGTTAAAACTTGTTTAATCAATGTTACAGTATTTGCCATATGTATAAGCTAATAATCTCCTATAAGTAGTTATATGTATCTTAAAACTTGGATACCTGATAAAGTGCTTGCCATCAATTAAGGCCAACTGCCTTGACAGTTATATATATGTTTCTGTGGAATGGAGGGATTGTAAGTACCAACACTGTGGTCATAGAAGACGTATAGGTTCAGTCAGAATTGCTTCTGAATCTTAGGACCTTTTATCATTATTTAAAATTTGCTACTAAATTAGTAGATATTAGTTTTAAAAATTCCTAGTGGGATTGCAGATTAGAAATTATGTAAATAAAAATGAGCCATTTTAAAAACTGATAAGGACTTGCCTTTTGACTGTTGTTCAGGAACAGATTTTTAGAATATACAGTAGTAATTTTTGAGATGTAAAAAAATCAGACCAAGTTGAATCACTTCATAATTCTTTTCACCTTTAATATATCATCTAAGCCCAGTTGGCTACCAATCTTTTCTATACCCCGCATTCCTAGAACACTTCTGATTTATTCTCTCACCCCTTACAAAAGTTTGAAATAACAGCAACGAATTATGCATATACACTATAATTTTGCAAGTCCAAGTTTTCGCACCCCCTGGAATATCGTCTCACACCCCCAGGGGGTGCAAGCACCCCTGGTTGGGAACCCCTGATCTAAGCTGTACAGTTCAATTGGAAATAGATCTTTTAGGAGTAAAAATAATTTAAAAACCCAAAATAATGTGGCTGCATAAAAATGCATACATTTGAATTAATGCTTTGTTGAAGCACCTTTTGATTTTATGACAACAATCAGTCTTTGGAGCCTATCAACATGTAGTCTTGGGAATTTTTGCCTGTTCTTCCTTGGAAAAGCATTCCAAATCTGTTAAATTACCACCCTCTTTGGGTCACCCCATAGATTTTCAATTCGATTCAAATCTGGGCTCTGGCTGGGCCATTCCAAACCTTTAATCTTCTTCTTTTGTTGATTTGGAGGTATGCTTTGGGTCATTGTCATGCTGAAAACTAAAAATGTGCTTCATTTTCTGCATTTTAGCCAATGACTGAAAGTTTTGTAGCAAACCTGACTCAAATTTGGAACTGTTCATAATTCCTTCCACCTTGAATAAAGCCTCAGTTCCAGTTGAAGAAAAGCAGCCCCAAAACATCATGCTGTCACCACCATGCTTCACTGTGGGTATGGTATACTTTTGGTGAAGCACAATGTTTTTGTGCCAAATACACTTTTTGAAATTATGGTCAAAAAGTTCAACCTCGGTTTCATCAGACTTTTATCAGACTTGATACAGATTTTTGCAAACTGTAGCCGGGGAAGGTTGTTTTCCTTGTAAGAAAAGTTTTGTGTTTTGAGGTTCGAGGCATGGAAACACGAGACATGGTTGTAATCAAACTTCTTTATTGCTCCTTAACTTCACTCAACTCTGCAAACAGGCACGTAGGCCTTTTATAGTTTTCCAACCCCCAGGCACTCCAGCCAATAGGAAAAGCTCTTTCTTCATGCCATGCGCATGCACACAAGTCCGGCGCCAGCCAGTCTGGTCCCGGGCAGCTTTTGGAAATGTTTGCAACATTTCTGGGCTGCTGATTTGCCTCATCAGGCCCAGGACACAACACCCCTCCCCCCTAGATGGAACATAAAAATACAATTGTTCCTATATAAAAGAAAAGAAAAAAATGTTCCTGCTCACACACAGGCAATATTTTAAATTAAATAATAAAGTTAAGCCAACAGCCCATTCTCTAATTTTAGACTTAGTGTGTCTATTTTTCACCAAGCATAGGCCCCCTATTACCTCATTATGGATCAGCAAGTTTCCTTTGTGATGACAGAAACCTCACATAGTCTCCCAGATGCTTAGGAGGAGCCTTAGCCCGTTGCGACCTACGCAAGGTCAGGGAGGGTGCCTGGCCTGTCAGCTCTCCTGCCCGGCTAGGCAGACCAGGACTTTTACTTAAGGGTGACTGACCTACCGGCCCATCTGGTGAGCTCGCTAGACCAGGACTTTGATGCTCATAATTTGCAGGTGACCCCTGTTGAGGCGTACTGGCTGAGTTGTCTGAACTCTCTCCAGGACCCCTTGGGAAGGAGGAGATTCCCCAACCCGCTGGTGGAGCGGAGGTCTCCCCCAATACCATGGCTTGCTCCTGGGAACTAAGTCCCTCGAGCCCGTGACCAGTCTCGGACGTGACCTGCGTTGCAGGTGTGCCCCAATAGTTCCAGTCCCCCATGTAGGTGGCTAAGGTGCCAGAGTCAGGAGCCACCTCTATGGCAAACCCCCTCTCAAGAGAATTCCTGTTTGGCGCTCTTGCGGATGCGCAGGCCACCCCCGAGGATGAATTCTTATTTGGAGCACTTGCGGATACGTATGACTTCCTGTTTGGAGCAATAGCTGAATCGTGAGGATGCCCTTGCTCCTCCACTGGAGAATCACTAGCAACCTACGGCCATTCCCAGGAACAGTAAGACTGTGTCCCAAGATTTTGACCTGAAGTATGACCATGTTCCTGGGCCCCCTCCCCCGTGAGAGCAGAACCCGGAAACGTTGGGGGCCAACCGCCAGCGCAGATGGTCGATGTGACGCTGCAGGACGCGGCCATCACCCAAGGTCACTTCGTATGATAGCGGTCCTGAGATCTTACAGATGACAGCCAGGCACCAAAGATGTCCAGGGCCATAGTTCCGTGCCCAAACCGGATCGCCCACCTGAAGTCTCCTAGGTGCCTGCGGCTGGGACACCTGTGAAGCCACTTGGTCTGGGTGCACTCTGTCCAACTTCGTGATGAGGCGGCGACCCCAACAGAGTTCAGCTGGGCTCTTTCCAGTGGCAGTGCATGTGTGGTGCGGTGTGCAAGAAGAAAATCTGCTAACCTGTGATGCCAGCTCCCGTGCGTGATTCTTTTGAGCACGTCTTTGGTGGTGCGCACCATGCGTTCAGCTTGCCCGTTGGTGGAATGGTGGAAGGGAGCTGAGGTGGCGTGCCTGATCAAGTTGGCCTGAAAGAAAGCCTGGAACTCACAAGAAGTAAATTGAGGACCGTTGTCAGAAACGAGGACATCAGAAAATCCATGGGTCGCGAAGATTCCTCTCAGCACCTGGATGGTCCTGGCAGTAGTAGTGGAGGAGACAGGTACAACCTCTAGCCACTTAGAGTGGCTATCAACCAAGATAAGGAAGAATTGTCCCTGAAAAGGCCCAGCATAATCTAAATGTACCCTTGACCAAGGGGTTTGTTTCTTCTCCCACCTGTGAACAGGGGCCTGAGGCATTTCAGGCTGTGACTGTTGGCACACCTGGCACCCGTGCACCTGGGCCTCAATAGCTTTATCAAGCCCAGGCCACCAAAAATGGCTGCGTGCAAGCACTTTCATGCGGACATTGCCAGGGTGTCCCACATGCAGAGAGGACAAGACTCTAGACCTCAGTGAGGCTGGGATGACTACTCTACTACCCCATAACAGGCACCCCTTAAATGTAGACAGTTCATGCCTTCTTTGCCAGAAGCTTTGAAACACAGCATCTGGACACGTGTCAGGCCATCCTGACAGCATCCATGTCAGCACGTGTGTAAGCATGTGATCAGTGGCAGATTCTGCAGCCACATCCCTAGCATTTAGGGGAGATTCAGGCAGCTCCTGAATAGAGAGAATATTAACAGCAGGGGCAGGATCTGCCTCTATGTGTACGAGAGGTAGCCTACTGATGCTGTCTGTATGGCCCATTTCTTTCCCAGGTTTGTGAATAAGTGTGTAGTCATATGCTGACAGAAAAATGGACCACCTCAACATACATGGGGAAATGATGTGTGGGGTTTGTTTGTTAGTGGTAAACAAACCCAGCAGTGGCTTATGGTCTGTATAGACCGTAAAATGGTGGCCATATAAGAAATCATGAAATTTCTTTATACCAGCCACTATGGCCAAGGCCTCTCTGTCAATCTGAGCATAATTACGCTCTGCAGATGACAAAGTCCTTGAATAGTAGGCTACAGGGACTTGTGTTCCGTCAGCCTTCAGGTGACTGAGTACTGCACCCACCCCATAAGGGGATGCATCACAAGCGATGCATACAGATAGTTGCTCATTAAAATGGGCTAATACCGCATTTGATGAGAGCAAGGCTTGACCTCCTTAAAACTCCTGTTATGGACCTTAGTCCACTGCCATGGAGCTTGCTTGTTTAAGAGCCGGTGTAACGGCTCAGCCACTGCAGCCTTATGGGAAGAAAAGCATGATAGAAGTTAAGAAGTCCCAAGAAAGCCTGAAGCTCGCTTTTAGATTTGGGACTTGGGGCCTCCTGAATGGCCTTCAATTTAGTTCTGCAGGATGGATGTCTTGGGCATCTATTTTAAAGCCTAAAAATTCTGTGGAAGTAACTCCAATTTTACATTTGTCCTTTTTTAATTTGAGGCCCACTTGGCGGAACCTCAGCAACATAGCTCTTAATCTTTCAGCCAAATTCTGTGATGACTCCCCTGCGATTAGGACATCATCAAAGTAAGGGCAAACCCCCGGAATACCCCTGAGCGTGCACTCCATGACACTCTGGAATATGCCAGGAGCAACATTCACCCCAAATTGTAACCTTTTTACCTTAAAAGCGCCCCTATGGGTCACTATTGTTTGGCCCTCAGCAGTTGCCTCATCAACAGGTAGCTGTTGATAGGCCTGTGCTAAATCAAGCTTTGCAAACAGTTTTCCCCCTTTTAGGGAGGCCAGAATATGACTCACTACTGGTACAGGATATGCATGCTGTTTGCAAAGCTGTGTTCAAAGTGCACTTATAGTCCGTGCAAATTTGGACTTCCCCGTTAGCCTTTAAAGGAGTCACAATGGGGGTTTCCCATGGACTTGAGTTCACAGGTTCCAAAATGCCTTGCTGGAGCAACTTGTCCAGCTCAGCATCAATCCTGCCCTTGAGGGCGAAGGGTACCCTTCTAGGCTTAATCCTAACTGGTGTGATTTTTGGGTTTAACCGCAAGGCAATGGGAGGCCCCTTGTATGAACCCAGCTCTGAACTAAACACATCCGCAAACTCTCTGCAGACTTCTGCAATTCCTGGAGTTTGCAGACTATTCAGACCAGTCACCTGGATTCCCAGGGCCTCAAACCAATCGAGTCCGATTAGACTCGTACGCTCACCCCCAACAACCACCACGTCTAAGAGGCCTTGGAATGCCTTACGCTGCACTTTGAGCATGGCCTCTCCAAGTACATTAACCTTTGAATTTTGAAAGTCAGTAAGAATTAAGTTCGATGGCCTGAGTTTGACTCGAAGGCCACTACTGCAGCAAATCCTTTTAAAGGTATTGTGTGAAATGGTCAATAGAGCGGACCCGGTGTCCAGCTCCATCGATAAGGGAACCCCTTGTAACTGTACATCAATGCGAAGTTTCTTTTTAAGGGGCTTGTGTGTCCCTGTTCGCAAAATGCTTCTACGCTATGCGCAGAAAGCCACCCTGTGTTGGCTGGGGACCCTTGTACCTTTCCGAAGGAATTCTTCCCGAGGTTGCACCTGCTGACGACCCAAACAAACGGTGGCAATGTGGCCTTGCTTACCACATGCCCGGCAAATGGCGGAGCAGAATCGGCAGTCCATGTGCTTGTGGTGTCCTCTGTAACCGAGACACTGAAGGGCTGCTGGGGCCTTGTCTGGTTTCTCTCGCGGTCGTCGTACTGCCAGCTGGTGAAGTCTATCCACCTCCTCTTCAGGATCCGGGTCTTGCACTTCCTGAACGACCTCTTGATGGACTGTCGCAATGGCTGGAGCGTTTCTGGTGAGCCGCCTGCTGCTTCTTCCGCTGCAACTTAACGTAAGATATCTTGGAAGGTGACTTCAGCTTTAGCAAAGATTTTTTGTTGCAGCTCTCTGCTTCTAAGGCCGCAGACAAAACGGTCTCGTAAGCGTTCTTCCAGGTCCTTGAATTCACAAGCTTTTGGATTGCCCGGGACCATTTGCAACAAAAAGGCTTCTGTCTTGTCACCCTGCTCCATAGCCCAGATATATGAATATGAGAGATTGTGGTCACATGGAGTACACAACCGATATTTGCCAGAAACTACTGCAGCTATTTTAATCTTGCTCCAGGCCTCTTGGCAGCCTTTCAGATCAGTTTTCTTCTTGTTTTTTCATTAATTTTGGAGGTACATCTCATTCTTGGTAATGTCACTATTATGCCATATTTTCTTCAGGTATTGATGACTGTATTCACTGTGTTCCATGGTATATCCAATGCCTTGGAATTTTTTTTGTATCATTCTTCTGACTGACAATGAGTTACAGACCATGGCTTTTGCTGTACAAAGCAACTGAGTAAATGTCAGAAAAATTCTACTAGGCTTGATCAGAGTCACTTTAATTGTTGGCAGGTATGTACTGACTAGAATTTATCGTCAGTTATAAGAGAGTATGAACATTTATGCAATGACATTATTCTAGCTTTTTATTCTTATTTTCTCCCTAAAAGATTTGTTTTTCAACTGAATTATAATATATATATTACACACACACACACTTTTGACCAAGCTTATAATGGATATTCTACTTTGATACAGTATGTTAAAAATAATAGCAAGTCATCAGAACCTGCATAATATTTAAAAAATAATGCCAAAGATAGAGATAGATAAGACAGACAGACAAACAGACAGACAGACAGATTCCTGTTTCTAATGTCATTAAATCATGCTTTTAATGTTCTACTTCAGCTCCACATGCAGGGATTAGTCCAGCAGAATACTACCATCAGATGGCTTTACTGGCAGGCCAGCGCAGCCCATATGCAGATATCATTCCTTCAGTTGCCACAGCAGGAGCAGGTGCCCTTCATATGGAATATCTTCACGCTATGGATAGTAAGTAATACAACTGTAACCAAAAAGATTAAATGAAGGTTCTGGTATTGTTGGGGTAAAAAAACCCCTTACTATACAATTCACAACATAATAAAGTTTCCATGAAAATGGATTAAAAGTTTATTAAGTAGGGCTACCAGATTTGGACTGCAAAGATCCAGACAAGCACAAGATGGCAATAAAGGGTTAGAGTTTTCTGCATCTTTTAACTGCCATCTATTTTCTGGATTTTGCACCCCAGGTATGATAATCTTTTATTAAATATTATGAACTAAGTATTTCAGTTTTAAACAACTAATTTGCAGTATTTCACAACAAGGTATTTTTGTATTTTTAGTAATAGTAATATTGCTTATCTTTAAACCATTTACAAAAAGGGAGCTGAAATGTTTCTTTCACTATTATACTTTTCCGCGATCCCCGCATGTATTTTAGTAGAATTTATTACACTTTAAAGAGTCAGTGAGCAAAACACCTACTTTTTACTCAAATATATTTATTTTAAAGTGCTTCATTTTCTGATTCATATACCAAAGAAATGGAAGCTGACATAATAATTAGTCTTTTCAGCTTTGCATTTTATACATATAGAGACACATATATTCATATTTATTCAGAGGATGTTATGTTATGTTATAATTACATTTTGGAAGTTGTGTATGTCATTTTGATGAAAATTAGATATCATGGTGTTTACACTGTCAAATATTCTTCGAAAAGATTCAGCTTGCAAAACATGTCCAAGAGCAACATTTGCAACCAGTCACTTCATCATAATGTATAATGCACCAGAACTCACTCATGCAATGAAGATATGCCTCTACTAGTCACTTCGGGTAGTTTTGGGCAGTCACTCTGTCATCCTAAAATTCCTTGTCTTGAACATGACCAAACTGGCTTTGAAGTACTCCTTGATATTGTCCTGAGCTGTTATTGATCTCTTTATATGTTACTCTGTTCAGGCATAGCCTCTGCTCTATATTTGCATCAAAGCTTGATTCTTTTCTCTACCTCACTCCCATCCCGGCCTTCTGCTTGACTGAAGAAATCATTCCCTGGTCTTTCATAAAGCAGTGTGTGTAAAGTCATAATAGATAGGGTGGTTTTTTATTTTATAAACAAACAGACCATCAAACAAAAAAATAAATGTGGAAGAGAACATTTAGAAATTTGGTGAGAGCCATAAAACTGCTTATTTTCTCACTATAAACCTATTATAAATTGGTGATGCAGTAATAGACACTTAATTTTTGATGTCCAAATCTTCAGGAAAGTATTCATAATCCTGACACTCCTGGTTGTGGTTGTTAAATGACCTTGTGATTTATGTGGATGGAGTCCCAGGTAAGGAATGTGGATTACCTCACAGAGATGGAGGAGACCCTAGGAGGTCCAGTGCAGGCTGATGTGAATGTCTCTTTGCTCATAAGCTGCAATCCTCTGCTGAAATCCTAACAGGATTTTCAGTTCTGAGCTGAAAGAATCTTGCATGTGGTCTGCCCTGAGCCTCCCCAACTCCTTACCTTACTGTACTGTCTTTTTGTTCAGCAACTGAAAATCCACAAACGCCTCCCAACCCCTCCAAGGCACTCTAGAATTCTTGCCTTACTGTATTGCCTCTTTCCTTAAGGACTGAAAAATGTATGGATTTCAGCCTTCTCTATTCTCTGGGGGCTCTTTGAAAAAGCTTCCTGCTGAAGGATTTCAGTTTCATGCCTTCTTGGATTTTGGCAAGGAGTTCTTTCAGCCAGTCCTCAGAGACAGAAGGGCTCCCACTTGTCTCTAGAGGCTGACTGAAAGGATTCTCTGCCAGAGGATTTCAGCTTCATGCCTTCTTGAATTTTGGTGTAGAGCTTTTTTAGCCAGCCCTCAGAGATGAGAGAGATCCTATTAGTAGGCAGCAGGAGGTTTCCCTTTCAGCTTCCCCATTGACTTTCTGGGGATGCTGGCAGAGAAGATTAATCTAAATCATGTGATAATTGGGTACTTAACAACCAGTTATAAGTGCAAGCAGTTTGCTAAGCATTCAAATTGCAATCATGTGAGCCCATGGAATATGTGCAACATTTTGCAAGATTCTGAAGTACCTTACAGGCCATTGTTAATTCCAACCATTATTAAAAAAATGATTGTAAGTCAAGCAGTATCTGTCCTTCATGAACATTAGTAGCTTGATCTTCCCCTCAGTCTCCCATCTGATACATACTTTGCTATTTCCCCAGTAAAAATGTAAGCACAAAGATCACCTTACAGAAGAGAGGCTCTCCTGAGTGCCATTTATAAATTTCATTTTGTCATGAAAAGGTGGGAAGCAAACCTCTCCTAAGAAGCATAATTGGTAATTGCATAGGGACACCAGATCATGCCTGCAAAGAATCTTAGATCAACAGATGGCAGCAAAGAGATCATTAAACTTTAACTCTTTGTTAGCATCTACTACAGTAGTTGTCTAGAATGAATCTAGATATTGGCAGCTCAGATATGGTAGCCCTTACATTCATAGGTAATGGCAGACTCTATAATGAGGAATTCATAGGCAATCCTCTGAAAACCTTAGTTACAGGTAAATAACATATTTTCTGTTAATTGTCTGAAAAGTCATCATTTTGAAATACTGCAGAACCACCCATATTGTAAAGACTTATCTTTAGGTAGAATTTTCTCAAATGAGACTGAGGAAGTACACTATTATTATAATCCATATAAGGGAGTCTAATTTTAACACTCTGATTTTTAAAAAAGCTTTTTATTCTGTTAACCAATTCAGTTACAATCAACTCTCATAAATGAGCATCTAAAAAGTTCTAGATACACAAAATTCAATTCTGAGAAATGAATCCAAACAATTAAATATAGTAAATATTTTCTAAGGGGAAGCAATCTTCCGCTTGAATAGGAGCTTTATTATTTTCCTGTCCCTTTTTAGCAAGGGTTTTTGTTTATTGAAATATGATCGACAGCTAGAGTAATAAATGCATACTAATATCCCAAATAGTTTATTCTCCTTTACTCTACTCCAAAATGGTAGGTCATGGATGGAATTCCAAAACAGATGTATCTATTCACAACCTCAAGAACACTAGAAAAATGGGTAGTTCTTTTTCTAGGTGTAAAAGGTGACTATTTTGGTGATCTATCATTGATATTTTTCTTTAGTTAAGGCACCTATTTTAGTGTCATTTTAACAGCAATTATTTATGTAAAGATCATTTTCTGAAAAACAATACATTAGCAAGCTGACTGATTAAACAATCAGTAGAAAAATAAATTAGAAATGAACTATAAGAAGGTCATGTTAACTTCACCTTTTCTATTTGATGAGAATTTGTTTAGTCAGACAATAGAGTCTTTATCTAAACAAATAAGGCTAGTGTTTGTAAAAACTAATTAAAACTATTTCAACATGAATGTATAGTAAATTAATTTTCATTAAGCCAGAATTTGGAGGCCCTACCCATTTATCATGCTGAATAAACCCTTTTCTTGAATTGTTAATTATTGAGATTATTAATAAACTCAAATCTTGACTTTCTGCAAATTGCTTTATTTTTGTTTTTTTCATCTTAAATTGTGACAAAAGCCACAATTTAAGATAGGAAAAATAAAAAACAAAATAATTAGCAGAAAGTCAAGATTAAGATTAAAAACACCCTATGGTTATATTTAAGGCTAAATGTTACAATCTGTGATACATTGTGTTAAAGGACCTTTGCCTTTTCTCACACATTTGTGTTTTTAAATATGCTTAACACATGTTTAAATTATTTTGAATCAGCATCTCTCCATTTGATTTGGATTTTGTTTTTAAATTTATATAACTATAGTCTCATGTCACTGGCTTCTTTTTTGCTGATAATAAATTCAGTAACAAAATAAATAAAATAAATGTTAAAAAAAACCCTAGTCCTCTCTACTGTTCCTGACCTACTACTCACTGTGGATTAGAAATTTACAGAACCTAAAAGGTAACAATTGGATTTGTATATTTTAATAAAATCTTTACCCTAAATACCTTCTCATGCTAGGATAATAAAAATAAAATTATTCTTACTAAAGTATTGATTTAATTACTAATCAAATTAATGCTTTAGTAAGAATAATTGTATTACTTATTCTAGCATGAGAAGATATTTGATACAATATTTGATTGTATATAATCAAATAATATAACAATCTTCTTAAATTTACCATCATCCTACTTTACATGAGACGTTTGCTGACAAGTGGCCATTACTATTCTTTATATTTATTTATTTGATTTCTTTATATCCTAGTTTTATGTTTCTATATCACCCGAGAGGACATGCAGAAGTTAAAGATACAAATTATAAAATATAAGAATAAAAAACAATACAATTAAATACAGTTATTGGGAAATATATTTCATAGCTTGAATCCACACAGAAGAGGACTATAGCATACAAGACAGGTAAGTTTCAAGAAGTAGGAGGTTCTTAAAAAATGCCTCCCCAGCTGATTTAAGTAATTGGGGGAGGTATTTATGAAATAGTCAAGCCCCAGGGCTTTAAAGGTCAACATCAAATTATGTCTGGTAGCCAATTGGAGTATAGTGCAAATCTTTTACTACAGTATGCTATGGATAGAAAGATCAGAAATGGTAGAAATACTGTCACAAAGACCAACCCCTTTACTGTAATTGGTTAAACTGAAATCTACCAATACATTCAGGAGACCTAGCAGCGTTGTTCTCTATTTAGCTTCCATCATAGATTATCCAGGGTCAGTCTTCAGAGCAGTCAGAGCTATAAGTTCCCAAAATGTAAATCCTGCTTTTAATAGGTAACAAAAGAAGTGTAAGGGAGTTGATGCTCCTGGGTAAGATGCTTTATTGTAGACCTAAAAGAAACCATATATATGCAGAAGACAATTCCGGAGAAAACAAAAACATCTTTGCATCATTCTCTCAACTAAATGATTCAAATACTTTTTCCATTTTGTCATTAGAGTCAATGATCTTATAGCCATTATTTTTCCAACCTTGAGATTAAAATCTATGTTGGTGCTGAAAGTTCATGAAATATTTAGAATTTTCAATATTTCTGCATAAATATGATACATTCTGTTCTTCTCACAAACCCTAGGAGTAGGTAATCCAGTTAAATAAACATGTCAGAAACATACCTGCACATTGAGAAAAATGACCCAAAGCTACATATTTGTGTGACAAAAATATATGAACCTTTACTTTGTATCATCTCACTCATTCATATACACATAACAGTGGTTTAGCAAGTTTATTAATATACCCCAGCAATTCCCTTCACTAAAAATTCATAACTGTCCCAATTAAGTCCATCCAAAAGCAGACCAATGGCCAATGAATCCACAAGGCTCATGGACTTGAAAGTTTCTCAAACAAGATAAACCCACCAGGCAAAATTAAATCCACAACACAAGAGTGTTCACAAGGTAAGAAAAATCCAGAGTTCACAAGGCACAATCCAAGTCAAGGCATGTTGTCAATCCAAAGCAAGGCAGGAATCACAATGACCAGAAAAAATGCAGCTAGGAAATGAACAAATTGTTCTCAGCATCCCCTCCATCTGTCTGCTATGCTAAATAGCCAGCTTCTGGTGCAGCCCATCAAGAAGAGCGAGGCTGCCTCCTCACAAGTAATCTGGCTGACTTCACTGCTCCTGCCTTTTCTCTGCCCTACGTGTTCTTGGATCAGGTGCAGAAGGCAGTTCTTCTTCATCACTGACTGGCTACAGCTGCGTGCTTTCCCCACCTGAAGCCTCAAGGCTGTCCTGCTGCAGCTGTGCTTCAACCAAATCCCTCTCAGTCGGCTGCTTGGAACCATTGACCAACTCCCCTCCAGATGTGCCTGGAACTGGTTCATCTTCCTCCGAGCTGACATCTGGAGAGGTATCTGGGGAAGAGTCTGGGGGAGTCATCACAGCTTTCAGTAACTGGTGTGGCCCCTATGGGCAGCAATAATTGTAACTAAACATCTTGTGTAACTATTAATCAGTCTGCACATTGGCTTGAAAGTTTAGTCCATTCGTCCCTCCAGAATAACTTCAACTCAAAATGTTAATTCCTCACATGAATTGTCCACTTTCTTCAAGACCTTCAACAGCATTTCTATAGGATTAAGGTTAGGAGATAAACTTCTTCTGCCCTAGCCATATAAATATTAAGAGAGCATTTTCATCCAGGAATAAATTGTGAATGGTAAATATTTTGCTAGACCCAGACCAGATGTTAAAAAGCACAACCTTTGCAAGGAGGCTCCTTCATTGTCTCCTTGACTTTTGGTAAGGCTGCAGTTCAACACCTCCTTACCTGTGATAGCCAGGTTGCAACCTTCTACCATATCTCTCACTAGTTACTATTGAAATATTTGCTCCATTCTCTTCTCTCCAGTATCTCCCTGAACAATCTTGTAATAACAAACCATAATTTAATAATATCAGCAAGATATTGCAATTCTTTTCATTAAAATCTCAGCTTTCTTCCAGTTCTTTTCCAAAAATAGGGTGCCAAAGGGAATCCTCTTTACTTTTTCCATAACGACCTCACTTTGTTAGGCCTCCATCCTTTGCATTTCGGAAGCAAATGCAAGTTCTATATAGAGAGATTCCAGTTGGGTAAGTCTTCAACAGTTATCATCCTGCAAACACTGCTGGCAGAACTCTGGTACCTTTGAGCATTCTAGTGGAGAGTGTTATTGCAGAATATCCTGGGAAGGGAAAACAATACATAAGATATCCAAGAAAAAAGAATAGTGGAATGATATATTTTTATCAATGGAATGAAATGTGAGAATATGGAATAACCCTGACTTCAGCCTGTGAAGAAATAAACTATGAGAGAGGCTGTGCACGTTCACATGCTTTCAGAAGCAAGTTGCAATGATTTAAGAAAAAAATGAGGGAGAGAAAGCTTAGGCCTTAGGATGCAGATTGGCTGCAAACAGAATCTGTGTAAAAAGTTGATTTATACAGCTGCAATTTCACTTTATGGTTTCTTGGTATTTGTATAGGTTTTGTAAGAAGTGCCTCATTTAGCAAAATGATGTAATGCATCCTTTACAAAGATATGTTTTAAATGAATTAAAGAATATTTAGTGATATGCAACAGAGTCAGATATGATTGTGCATCAATATAATACTCCTAGTGGCAGCAACTATCTTGGATAGAAATTGTGCTTGTTGGGATTAGATGACTATGGAGTCAGGAGTTATAATTTTCCTTGCTTTATAGTCTGAGGAAGAGGAACTATTTAAGCATAGTGTTTGAGTTCGCTGCTATCTTAAACAAACTTTCTTGTAAATTTTGATAACTGTTTTCATTCAAAGGCAAGGAAAGGACACCATCATTTTAAAGAATCTTAAATTCTGCATTAAATCAAGTAGCAGACATTACACAGCAAATAGCAGGACATAAACAAAAGATGAAAAGAATAAGAAGGTTGGGAAGGGGTATTTTCCACTCACTTGTCAATACAATATCCTGAGCAAGATTGGAACAACATGAGTGTTTCTAGTTTTATAGAAGAGAAAAAAGAAGAGAATCACAAACCAGATGCTGGAGATAACTGACAGTCTTGCTGGCAGTTTTATCTGAAGAATTATGGCCAAAGATTTCCAAAATGAAGCAAATATTGAATATAACTAGACTTCAGATAATATAATCATGGAAGCAATAAAGCAAGTATTCAAACAGCAAATGTAGTATTTTGAGCAAATCCACAGTAATTTTTTTATTGGTGGCTTGCCCCTTTTTTTCACACATCATAGACCAGACGTTGTTAGAGATTGCAACATATCATTCTGGGTAGATTATATGTTTCATCCAACAGGGATGATTTTATTTTCTTTACACAAAGAAATATATTGAAGAGTAGAAAAAATTACTTGGCTTGGAAGATTTACAAAAGTGTTTGCTAAAATAAATATGTCACTTTTGGACATATTAAAATTGAGTATAATCCTATGGATTGGGTAAAGTAATATGTAATTAAAGCTTTTCCACTGAATCCAATTCTTTACAGTCATTAAGGCCATGTTTGAGAATTAAAATTTAGTGAAATTTTTAACTGAAAATGAATTTCAGAATTCTACTCTGAAAGCTTCCAGATGTTGTTTTTAAAAACTATATATTAATATCTATATATCCAAACATAACCATAAGAAAGTACTGGTACATTTAACAGCAAATTCCTATAGTTATATAGGATTGTTTTATGAATAAAATTAATTTATGCTATCTTAAAATAATATTTAATATTTATTAAAATAATATTTAGGATACTGGATATTTAGGATACTGGTTTAATCTAATATTTCTTCTAATCTTTTTTGCAGAATTGCTAGGAAGCTTTAAGTTTTATTTCATTCTAAGCCTCCAGAAGAAAATATGAAATATAAATACCTATAAATATTTTGGAAGAATTTTTATTTTATTCATGAACAAAACATGCATCTTGATTTTCCTTAGGTTGAGTGAAAACTTTTAGCAATTTTTAGAAAAGGTTTTGAGTTAACTACTAGCTTAGATTTGAACCACTCCATCTCCTTGCTTCTAGTGAATTAATAAAATGAAAGCCTAAGCAGCTATCAGATACATAAATCATTGGAAATGTGGAAGATAACATATAAAGGTCTTTTCCCTTTGTTTAGCAATTTATCATTTTGCTAGCACATTAACCAAGAGAGCTTCCTTGAGGTAAGCAATGGAAAGATAAATGTTTTTTTTCTTAATTTTTCTCAGTTGTGCTAGTAGATCATAAGTGAAAAGAGTGCAGTTGTCAAAAGCATGTACTATTGTTGCAACTCTTTATATCCACTGCCAGTAGCATTTAAAAAAGGAGGATTGGTGCTCTGATAAATAATTGGTTTTTTTATACAACAGGTACTAGGTTTTCAAGTCCCAGGTTACCAACAAGACCAAGTCGAAAACGAACATTGTCCTTATCACCGCTGTCTGATCATAGTTTTGACCTTCAGACCATGATCCGCACATCTCCAAACTCCTTGGTGACAATTCTGAACAATTCCCGTAGCAGTTCTTCAGCTAGTGGCTCTTACGGGCATTTATCTGCAAGTGCAATAAGGTAAATCCTGACACATTGCAAGAATTTTCAGTATACAGAATATATCAGTCTTGCAAAACTTCATAAATCATTTTACGAACAACTTTTTGTATTTTCATTTCAAGCAACTATATCTGGGATCAAGAAATTAATCCTCCCCAAAGATATTGTATCATTTAAATATCCTTTTTTAGTAAATTATGAACACCAAAAATAAAAGATCCTGAGCAATCAAAACCATTTAAATGAAATGTATTTTAGGAGGAGATATAAAGAATACAACATATTCAAAGGAGGTCTATTCTAAAATGCATGACGATTTTAAAGAGTTAGGGTTAGTGTTCAAAATAATATGTTTTTTAGAATCCTGTGAAGAATAGGATTTTTTATGAGAAAATAATCTCATAAGACCTTTGATTTTCTTTTGCTATTGTTTCTTGGTGACTACTATTCTGGAACAGATTGGTTATATGTAGTACAATATATAGCAATTTAATAAATACAATTTTAAAGCTATCTAAATTAGTAATTATCATCTAGTAAAATCATGTTCTATATGCATTTTAAAAAGAAATTCAGTTCACTATTTTGTAATCTCTCATTTATTCTTTATTTATTTGACCAGGTTTGAGTATTGCTACTGACTAAAGGTGCATCTAAATGTTTTTGAGCTACTAGAAAAATGACTGTTTATGAAAGCTAACACTGATAGTTATATGAAAAGATTAATTTCATCACAAGACATTTTTGGTGATGTTGATGCATAACTAATCCTTGATAAAAAGTTCTACCTTGGGCAGAAAGAGAAGACCTTGATTAATGTTTTGTTCTTGATTGCCTCTGTACAATATAAAAGTCTCTCCTGTATACAAGTAATATAGTTACTTAGGTTCATCATAACATGTTGTGTCAAAACCATCACAAAGATCGTATTTACTCATACAAGAGACCCTTTCTTGTTTATTTTTACTAACAGCTGAAATTTTACGTCAGCTGTGCCAGACTTTGTGTTTTAGTTTTCATATCTTGTAATTTTCTGGTTTGATCTTCCATAGATTGTTTCATTTCTCTAACTATTTTAGTTTTCTCAAGGATTTGTTCCAAAGCTTGTCTATATTGCATACTTTTTTCTCCTAACTCCTACTTTTTGTTAATTTCCTTTTGCACCATTACCATCAATGTCCCCAGTTTCTTCCAAGTTTTCCAAAACAGATTTCAGAGTATAATCTAAAAAGACTATGGTTGTACTGTCTTCCTTAGTAATAGGATGTATATTCTTATATATTGTAGACTTTACCTTTTCTAAAGAACCCTTGTCTCCCTTTAGCACCTCCAATAATTCCCTCTTATCTTTCTCTAATATCTCTGTTGTCTCTCAGGTTCCAGTTAAACCCTACTGAGCACTATGCAACATATCATCGTAATAACCAGCTTGTCCCTCATTATCAGGAGGTAGAATCCAAATGGTCTGCCTCCTTTCCTTCTTTTCTTTATCTTTCTCTTTTTCCTTCTCTTTGTCTTTCCTTTTTCCCAACAAGAATCTGCTTGTCATTATCTTTCTTGCCCGAATGCAAGCCAAGAATCCTGCCAACTATGCCAATTATGTCATAAAATTGAGTTCAGGTCACTCGGAGTTACATTTTCCAATAGTTCTTTTATTCTTGTGTTATTTGGACAAAAAGCAAGGCAACCAATTAAGCTTAATTAGTTCCTTTGTATTTGTACATATACTTGTCTAATTTCAGAGTTAGCTTACTATAATAAGTTGTGCTCAACAAGGCTATTCAGGTTACTGTGCCCAACAAGGCTAGCCAGCTTCAGAGTGTGGGTTCATTCCAGGCTGCTCTTTATACCCAACTTATTTACTCAAAAGCCATGTATATAGTATATCTTGCCCCCTCTCCATGCATGTGCAGTCCGGGAACAGCTGCAAGAGCTGGGCGGGGTGAGGGAGCATATAAAAGGAGCAGTTTTGGCGGGAGAGTGAGTGAAATCAGAGCCGCCATCTCCCTTCTGCAGTGCAGCCCCATCGGCATGAGTGGAGACGCCCCCGGGACAGCCGGAAAGGAGCCCTCACCTGGTGCAGGTCCTGTCTACAAGGTGGCTCTGACGGGGGTGGCGGCTGCTGCTCTGAGCCCCTTGACTGGCCAACCACACAGAGAAGCAGGAGGCAGCAGCGTGATCCCTGCATCGCCAAGCCAGCTGCAGATCTGGAAGCAAAACTGTGCCGACCATCCTCACGCTGGTGGGGGCAGTGGTGGGAGAAGGTGAGCTGTGGCAGATGCTCTCCCCTCCCCGCCCAGAGGTGCACGCGGGACAATGTGCAGCAGCAGCGGCAAAGTGTGCCCGCATGCCAGATCCTGCCTTCCCTCGCCACCGCCAGCACAAGGATGGTCAGCGGAGCTTCGCTTCTGGATCTGCTGCCTGACACTATCAGGCCCCCCACACAGAAGCCAGCGAGTGCATGGGGGCGACGGTGTCCGTCAGCAGCCACAGCATGCTGGCTGTCCTGCATAATGGCAGACTGGCCACAGAGCCCCATCGGCACAGGCGGAAATCGCTCTGGGATAGCTGGAAGAAAGCCTTTGCCCGGCCTGGGCGCATCCACTCGATGGATCTGATGGGGGTGGCTTCTGCTGCTGCTCTGTCCGGTCAGCCCTGCAGGGAAGCAGAAGGGGCAGCTGGTGTGCAAATCTGCTGCCTCGTCGGGCTGCTAGTGAGCAACTGACCCCCGGTTGCCCCTCCACCTCCTCCTGCTTCCCTGCTGACCGCTCAGAGCAGCAGCAGAAGCCACCCCCATGAGATCCGTCGAGTGGATGCGCCCAGGCCGGGCAAGGGCTTCCTCCCCCCCCATAAATTGGCAAGAAGTAAAACCTCTCTTATTACAGCTTAGTTCACAACCATAACAAGTTGCTCCTCCTGAGCAAAGGCACATGAGCTGGGACAATGTGCAGCAGCAGCGGCAAAGTGTGCCCGCATGCCAGATCCATGCCAGATCCTGCTAAGGGAGTACATAGACAAGAACTTAGCAAGGGGTGTTATTCAAGCCATGAAATCTTGAGTCGCAGCTCCGGTACTCTTTAAAGAAGAGAAAGATGGGTTGCTTAGATTGTGCATGGAGTTTTGCAGAATTAACAGAGTGAGCGTGAAAAACATGTACCACTTCCCCCTCATGAAGGACATGTTAGGCCACTTAGGCAAGGGGAAGATATTCACAAAACTAGACCTAAGGGAGGCGTACTACTGAGTGAGAATTAAAGAAGGCGATGAGTGGAAGACGGCCTTCAATTGCCTCCTGGACAGTTACCAGTTTAAAGTAATGCCAGTTGGACTACAGGGACCCCCTAGAGTGTTCATGCAACTCATAAACGAGGTGCTGCATGAACATCTTTACAAGAGGATCTTAGTGTACCTTGACAACATCCTCATTTACACTGAGACCGTGGACGAACATGTGAAGCTTGTGCTACAAGTGCTAAAAAAAACCTTAGTTGGACACTAATCTGTATGCCAAGCTGTCTACATGCAAATTTCACAAATCTAAACTGGACTACTGTGATGTGATGGAATAGAGATGGATCCAGGGAAGGTGAAATCCATCTTGGAGTGGCAAGCCCCTCCCACCCGCAAGCAGCTGCAAAGTTTTCTGGGGTTTGCAAACTTCTACAGGCAATTCATTCCTCTTTTGCCAAGATTGCTTTACCGATCACTGAACTGTTAAAGACTGGGAAGGGGGGAGAGAAGCCTTTGAACTGGACAATGGGATGTCAAGCAGAATTTAAAAAGTTGAAGGGGCTATTTGCCGCTGAGCCAGTGCTAAGGCACCATAACCCAGAGGAACCTTTTGTGATTCACGCAGATGCCAGTGATATGGCTGTAGGAACTGTCATCCAGCGCAATATTTAGATTTTTTTTCTCTTCCATAAACAAATAAAGGTTATGAGCATGGTATTATGTATGGTGCAAAGCTTGATTCTCTGCATATTTTTTTCTAGTGAATACTCTATTTTCAGTGTGACTTACTCCTAGACAGTTTGAGTAAAACTATAGCCCCATTGTATTTTAGCATACTTGTAATATTTTCCATGACTCAAAACTGGAGAAACCATTTTCATAGTCCTAATTTATTTCCCTTTTTGTCAGCCAGTAAGTTAACTTGCTTATTTTAATTAATGAAAATGAAAACAAATCTTTAAAAATATAAAAGAAATTATTGAATATATATCAAATTGAAGTAAATGGGAAGGAGTGAAGAAAAAGATGTTATCAACGTGAAGTCATACAGGTTTCTTTAAGGGAGAAAAGGGGGAAGAAGTTCTGATGTTTTCCAAAAGGGCATATTCTGCTAGTCTAATTAAGTATTGCACTTAATTACATGTCCTTGTGTAGCAGGATCCATTTTCATAAAGAATTTTAACACATAATTTATGTAAAATTCAGGTTCTATAACTTATTTTATTTTTGTCTTTTTAAATTATAAGCCCATTGATAACATATAAAACAGTATATATCCTAAAGTAAAAAAAAGTGTTACTTATTTTATAAGAATATGCAAAACTTGCTTGAACAAAAATTTAAGAAAACAATAAGAATAGCCATATTGTTCAATAACAATAGTTATTATAATAATGAACTTTAACTGAAGAAAAATAATGGATGATATGATGTTTTACAGTAACCTTATTGATAATGTTGCTGTGTTATGTTCTCTTATGAAGCAGTTTTTAATCTTGGCTTGTGGTTCACTCATTCATATCTCTATAGATCTTATTAGGACAGGAGAGAAAATCAATTGGTTAAATGTGTTTTGAACACTATGCTTGCCATATCATTCATTTGTTTGCAAGGAATGAAAGCTCAGATCATTCAGAATGTCACCTAAAGAATTTCTATCAGTGCCTTCTTGGTAGACAAACTGATGGATTAACCTTTTTCCCCTTTGAAATTAGTGATCAATGAGTCTTAGTGTCAAAATATTGCAGTAAAAAAAGCACCCATGTCCCTTTCAGATAAATAGCAATAAATTATCTATTAAAGCCTATTATGCATGCTAATGCTTATAATCACATTACAGTATTTCTTAGACTTTTCTCAGGCCTAAAAACATGATATGACAAAATTAAACTAGGTTATATCATATAAAACTGAATGTTCTGTAATTAAAGTTCCTTAAAAAATTCATATGATGGAATAGCTTAATTTGAAAATTAAAGCTCTGGTTGTACTTTTTAAAAAACCTAATACCTATATGTATTGTACTACATATAAACTTATGTGGAAAAACCAACATAAACTATAATATGGTAGATTTAAAGTCACCCTCTGGAATTATTGATGTAGTTAAGCAGATTAATAGAAATGCTATACTGAATTATGTAAAAAAGCTAACTACATTTTTAATTTAAAAATAATATTTTTTTACCATATTTTTCACTATTTCATTTTTAAATGGGCCTTTCAGTATGATTAAGTTACTGTTATTCTTTGAGACTTCTATGTTATAAAAGTTACTCATTTAAGAAAAGGTGAAGTGATCTTGCAGGTCTTAAGGGAATCTCTTTCAGTTCAACATCGTACTTTTTGAATAAAGGGACAAAAATGTCTCCAACCCAGTAATTGTTCCCTGCAAGAGGCAGAGAGAAATTGGTAATAATATTCAGTAATTGCAACCCTTTAGTCTTTGCTTGTGTTCTCTCAGCAACCATGAATGATTACAGTACAACTTAGCTAAGGTAGCCTCTGTGGATGATTGATAGGACATTAATCAAAAGATGCATATCAGCTTCAGAATTTGTTCACAAGCTTTCTTCTAATAGCTGATTTCATGTTCAGTGAGCTCTTTGCCAGTTTGTTCAATTTATTCTTCAGTGCACAAGCCATTCATCATGAAATACAATGATTTCACACATATGCTTTCAGTAGCCATAGGACAGAATAAGTGTAACTACTCTCTTTTGAGTTATTAAAATACATTAAAATACATTACATGTGTGTTTAGGTGTGTGTGTGGGGGTATTAATTAACCCATTTCAAAGAAAACTGCTCATTAAAACTGCTCACCCATTCATCTGATTGCATCTAGTTAGATGAGATGAAAATAAGAAATTGTTCAGAGTAGTTTAAGGAACATTATATTATGCTAAAATAAGACTATTTTTAAAATGGTTTGGTGAATACCTATGTTTATGGAACTATGTCATCCTATATTTCAGCAACATAGTCAGACATGGAGAAGTCTTTCAAAAAATTTCATTGTTGATTAGGACTGCAACTGCATCTGCAACTCAGTTGTTCCCTGTTTTTCTCTGATGCCCTAACCACTGCTATACACTAACTGTCAGTTGAATGTATAGAAATTGATACCAGTATATTGCAAGAACTACATATAATATTATAGTTAACCAGTTGCTATAGCCTATCTAAGACCTTATTACTAAAGGGATTCTTCTTCAACTTAGATTTTCTGGAAGTAAATTCTGTGTGATTAACATCATTTTATCTTAAACTATGTTTATCCTACAGCAGCTGGTTTTTTTTATCAGTTTTTACTTCATTCTATCTTTTAATTTAGAAGTTGGATATACAAATTATTTTGAATTTGAAACAGATTGTTATAGCATGATTCAGAATAGCCCAGTATTATTCTAACAATGCCAGGAAGACAAACATTCCTGTTTCAAATTTGGAATCATGTCTGACCCTTAGCAACTCTATGGATCAGAACTCTCCATACCCCTCTGTCTCACATCACCTCTTTCATATTGCCATGGTATCCCAGTGTCATTCTTTATACTGTCCAGCCAGCAGGTACTAGGATGGCCCCTTCTTCTTTTTCCACTGATAACTTCCAGCATGATTTATTTTTCGACAGAGTCAGCTTGCATGACCAAAGTATGCCAGCCTCTGTTTGGCGATCTTGGCCTCTATCTGATATTATTAGTGAAGTTTGGTCTTCTTCTTCTTGTGCCATATCCGTTATTGGACATTGGCAATCATGTTGGTGATCCTGTTTTTATCAGCAGCCATACGAAAAAGTGCTGCTGAGTTTTGTCCAAAGCAATCCCTTAGATTTTGAAGCCACAATGTTCTTCTTCTGCCTGGACCTCGTTTGGTCTAGGACTTCTTTATTGTTTTTGCAGTCCATGGGATGCATAATAATTGCCTCTAGCACCATAGTTCTAAGGCATCCATCATTTTCCTATCTGCCTTTTTCAGAGTCCAAGTTTCACAGTTATAAGTAACAATAGTAGACTCCAACCTACTACTATAGACCACAACTTACTACTTGATAAGATAGAAAAATGTGGGTTAAACAGCATCACCACCAGAGGGATTCGTACCTAGCTGACTGGTCGTACTCAGCATGTGGTCCTCAATGGAACTGCTTCTACATGGAGGGAAGTGTGTAGTGGGGAGCCCCAAGGCTCTGTTCTGGGTCCAGTGCTCTTAAACATCTTCAATGATTTGGATGAGGGGATAGATGGGGAACTCATCAAATTTGCAGACAACACCAAGCTGACAGGAATAGCCAACACACCAGAAAATAGGCTTAAGATACAAAAGGATCTTGACAGATTTGAACATTTGGCGCTATCTAACAAAATAAAATTCAATGGTTAAAAAAGTAAGGTTCTATATTTAGGCAAGGAAAACCAAATGCACAGATATAGTATACGTTGTAACGTGTGAGAGGAATCTCGGAGTCCTAGTGAACAATCACTTAAATATGAGCCAGCAGTGTGCTGCAGCTGCCAAAAAAGCCAACAGATTGCTAGGCTGCATTAACAGAGGGATAGAATGAAGATCACGTGAAGTTTTAATACCACTTTACAATGCCTTTGTCAAGGTTCCGACTAATGAAACACTTCAAAGAACTTCCAGGCATTGTTTATCCTAAAAGCCTTTATTAACAGTATAACAGATTGTCGGCACATCATGGATGGGTGCCAAGATCTGAAGTCTCCACCCCAGAGCAGTTATTTTTGCTAGCATATTCCCTCCCTCTTTTGCTGTCATGAGTCACGTTCTCCAACCAGCCTGGGGGGCAAAGGTTCACTTCCTTCTGAAGCCCACGCAAATTGCTCTCTCTTTACATTCTTTCTCCCCCCCTCCACTTCTCATCTGAGTTAACTCTAAAAGTGCCAGACAGTTCTGCCTATTTTGTCAAAGCAAGAATATTCAATATTAGCAGCATTGACAGCCTTGGTAAGGCCACACTTGGAATACTTCATCTAGTTTTGGTCACCACAATTTTAAAAAAAGATGTTGAGACTCTAGAAAGAGTACAGAGAAGAGCCAAAAAGATAATTAGGGGACTGGAGGCTAAAACATATAAGGAACGGTTGCTGGAATTGGGTATGTCTAGTTTAATGAAGAGATAGTAGTGTTCCAATATCTCAGGGGTTGCCACAAAGAAGAGGGAGTCAAGCTATTCTCTAAAGCAGGGATCCCCAACCCCGGTCCATGGACCAGTACCAGGCTGCAGCATGCCAGCAACCAGTCTGCACAAACAAGCAAAGCCCCATCCTTGTGATGCAGGCAGCACACAAAACCATGCACTCTCCGGTCCATGGAAAAACCTCTTTCCAAAGAACCAGTCCCTGGTGCCCAAAAGGTTGGGGACCTCTGCTCTAAAGCACCTGAAAGCAAGACAAGAAGCAACCGATGGAAACTAACAAAAGAGAGAGCAACCTAGAACTAAGGAGAAATTTCCTGACAGTTAAAACAATTAATGAGCGGAACAACTTGCCTCCAGAAGCTGTGAATGCTCCAACACTGGAAGTTTTTAAGAAATGAAAATAATATTGGGTTTTCTGCCTGAGCAGGGGGTTGGACTAGATGACCTCCAAGGTCCCTTCTAACTTTTATTGTTATTGATCATCGCACAGTCAGCCAGATGTTCAGACTGGATTTGGCATTTTGTCTACCTATTGAGTCCTTCTCAAGGACCTGGGATAGGCAGATGTGGATGTTTGACTTGATGGTATTACAGATACCGTTGCAGGATGGAAACAGTTCCTAGTAAGGCCTCCTTTTGCAATTGACTAATGACGAACTTGTCAATGCCAATGGTGTTCAAGTGGTGCTCCAGTTGTTTTGGGATTGCACCTAAGGCACCTATTACTATTGGTACTACCCTTGTTTGCCTTTGCCAGAGTCTTTCTATTTCTATTTGTAGGTCTTTATATTTTGTTATCTTCTCAAGTTCTTCTCGTCTATTCTGCTGTCTCCAGGCACTGCCACATCCACTATCCAAACTTTTTTGTCTTTCTTATCAACAATTGTTAAGTCCAGGGTGTTATGTGGCAAGTGCTTGTCGGTTTGAATTCTAAAGTCCCAGAGCACTTTAACATTTTCATTTTCTATGACTTTCTCTATTTTATGATCCCACCAGTTTTTGTTTGCGAACAAATGATATTTCTTGCAGATCTTCCAATGTACCATTGTTGCTACTTTGTCATGCTGCTGCTTGTAGTCAGTCTGTGCAATCTTCTTGCAGCAGCTTACCAGGTGGTCCACTGTTTCTTCAGCTTCTTTGCATAGGCAGCACTTACTGTCTGTTGCTGTTGTCAAAGCAAGAATATCCAATATTAGCAGTTGTCTTCTCAATTTTGACTTTGTATGCATTTGTCCTTAAGGCTTGGTCTTATGCAGCCAGACTTAGTCCCTCGGTCTCTTTCTTCAATTTTCCTGCTCTTAGCCATTGCCAGGTATTGTTATTATCTACTTTCCCAGCTATTTTTAATGTACTTGCCATGTAGTGCTTTGTCTTCCCATGCCTCTATTCTGTTCTTCATTTGGTCTTTCTTGTAGGCCAGTCTGGTCTCTCCAGTAGTTAGTAAGCCTTTCTGATATACTAATTTCAGTGCATCTTCATCACTGTCCTTCAGATGTTCTTCCAAAGCCATTTCTTCTTCTTCAACCATCTGATGTACTTGCAGCATTCCACGCCCACCTATTTGCCTTGATAGATAAAGTCTGTCAATGTCACTGCATGGATGAAGGGCATGATTCATTGTCATTATTTTTCTGGTCTCCCTATCCATTGCTTTTAGTTCTGCTTGAGTCCAGTCCACTATTTCAGTTGTGTATCTAATGACTGGAATTGCCCAGGTGTTGATTGACTTTATGGTATTTCCTCCATTGAGTTTGGACTTTTAAGATCTTCACTCTCTTGATGTATTCACCTTTAATCTTTTTCTTGACTTCAGTGTGCTTGATGTTGTCAGCTTGAAGATATTATTATTATTATTATCATTATTATTATTATTATTATTATTATTATTGTTGTTGTTGTTGTTGTTGTTATTTTATTAAAAATTATTGCATTAACAAATCTGCATTTGGTTGTGAGTCTGATGTCTTTACTCTTTCAGATGTTATTCATGCCAAACATTGCAGTTCTTCCAAGTGCTATACGCCTTCTGATTTCAGGGTTGTAGTCACCATTTTGATTGATTTTAGAGGCCAGAAAGATGAATTCCTTTATTGTTTTGATAGTCTCATTGTCAATGTGCACTTTGACCTGTGTGTTCTCAGTTGTCATTGTCATTGTTTTCTTGATGTTAAAATGCACTCCAAATTTTTCACTTTCATCTTTGATTCTCAGGATTACCCACTGCAGATCCTCCTTGCTACTTCTACTCTAGATTCTTCCAAATATGCATTTCTCATAACTATCTCTGTGTACATGTTGAATAGTATAAGTTACAGGATGCAACCTTGCCAAGTTTCTTTTTCAATTCAGAACCATTTTGTGTCTCCATATTCCATTCTTACAGAGGCTGCCTCATCAGAGTACAATGATTGAATGAGCTGGATGTGGTGTGGTGATATTCCCAGTTCTTTGAGGCAGTTCCAGAGCTTGTCATGATCAACACAGTTGAAGGCTTATGTGTAGTCAATGAAGCACATATAGAGGTCTTTTTGGCATTTCTTTGCTTTTTCCATTATCCAGTGGAGATTAATAATATGATCGTGCATTCCTCTTCCTTTCCAAAATCCTGCTTGTACATCAAGCAGTTCTCTATTGGCGGATGGATTCAAATGTTGCTGGATTACTATCAAGAGAGTTTTACTCATGTATGCTATCAAGGTTATGGTTCAGTGGATGGAACAGTCTTTTGTATCACCTTTCTTTGGTATTGGGATAAATATTGACTTTTTCCATTCTTTTGGCTACTGACCAGACTTCCATATACTTTGGCAAAGGACTGTCAGTGCTTTTGTTGATACTGGTCTTAGCAACTCTGAAGGAATTCCATTAATTCCTAGGGCTTTGCAGTTAGGCAACTGATTGAGTGTCCACACTACTTCTTCCTCTAGAATATCTGGTTCCATTTCGAGTAGATCAGCTTTAGCTCTTATGGCTTGACCTTGTTTGTCATTTGTGTAAAATTGTTTTGCTGCTTTGGGGGTACTTCAGTGACAGTGAAAGGATCTGTCTCAGCTGATCCTCTCAGGAACGCACAACTCCTGACTCCATAAGGTTAATCAAAAGAACTGTTACTGAAAGAAAGTGGAATCAAGACAGGTTCCCCTCCCTAATTCCCATGCAGTTACAGCAGAAGAGAAAGCATGCAAAGAATGCTCCCCAGAACCTCCTCCTTCCTTCCAACAGAATGGTAGGGCACCTGAAGGGGATCTGACATACAGTCACCCCAAAAGAAAGGGATTAAACCTGCAGAACAAAACACAATAAAAGCGGAGAGAAAGGAAAATATTAGAAAAATCATTTAGGTTTGTGAAAATGTTTTACTAGTGTAGGGGCTTTCCATGCTACTAAATACTGACAATTTCCCCGATGTGTGCAAGAGTCCAAAATCTCTCTGACCTTAAAATGTTGTTCCCCCTTTATTATTAAATGTTCAAGGACTGGTCTAAGGGGTGAGGAAATTTCAGGTTTCAGTAAACTACAGTGAAAAGCCAAGTTCAAAGGGACTTTGGCAAATCTAATTCTACTGTGACTGGGTTAATAGTACATTTGATGGGAAAAGGCTTGAAAAACCTAGGTCCCAATTTCTTGAAAGGTTGCAGCAACTATAAATAGTGTATGGAAAGGTAAACTCAGTCGCCAACATTAATAGGCTTAGGTTCAGTTCTTTTCTTTTCAGCTTGAGTTTTATATGTGTAGCGGGGACTGCCTGAGAGTGCTGGCAGGAGCTTGACTGGGAAGGAAAAGATTGGGACAGCTGCAGTTGGCTTTGGGTGTGGCTGGCGTGAGTGGAAGGAGGAAGGATAGAAAAGGAAAGGAAAGGAGAAGGCCGGGGGGTTGGAGTTGAGAAGAGAAGGTCTGGAAGCTTATTTTATTTTTCTATCAAGGGTAT
>NW_015386498.1:1276425-1304488 GCF_001527695.2 Protobothrops mucrosquamatus | reverse complement strand
CGGACTCTGAACGATTGCTCAGGGGCTTGTTACTCCTGCTGCTAAAGCAGCCCTGAGCTGTTATATACATCTTCGGGGCATCAGCCATTGTGACCGGTTAAGTTCGTGCCTGAAAGTCCTGCTTCAACAAGAAGAGCCTGCCACCCATCAATGCTGCATGAGTTCCGGTTGTAAGACATCTCACCGATCTCTAAAGAACGTTACCGCAAGGCTGGACAAGGGGGGTTGTGGCTGGGAGGGCCTGGGCATTGGCGGCCTCTAAGAGGTAGCGCTACATATGTATTATGAGTTTCTGCAAGGGCCTTCCATAAAATAGGCCAGGTGTGTTGTAGTTGGGTGATCCATTCTTTTAATGATGGCACCGTGGGGTCGTTTGCAGGGAGTTCAGGCATAGGTTTAAAGTCTTGACCAGTGGCCACCCGGAAAGGGGTAAAACCCATACTGCTGTGTATAAAATTATGGTATGCCACCTGCAAATGGCAAAAGGTCACTCCAGTTATCTTACTGATAATTAATAAAGCATCTAAGATATTGTTCCAACACTGAGTTTGTGTGATCACATACCTCTTTCATTTGGAGGTGGTGACTGAAAATGAGTCCCTGGTAAATATCAAGTAGGTCCAGAAAAGCCCTCCAAAACGTAAAGGTAAACTGCACCCCTCTATCTGAGATGATGCATTGGGGTGTAATTGATAGATATGATGCAGGAATAATTTGGCAAGGCCCCGAGATGATGGAGTCTTCTGGCATGGAATAAAATGCACCTGCTTGGAGAACAAATTAATCACTACTCAAATTACCATATTTCCCACGCTTTCGGGGAGTTCCACAATAAAGATCTCTCTCCAAGGTGCTGACAGCTTAACTACCATCTGAAGAAGTCTGGTGTCTTTCCTTGCCGCCGCTTGGCTGAGGCTCAAACAGGGCAATTGGCCATGTAGCTTTCAATGTCTTTTTTGAGAGATGGCCACCAAAACTGCCTTTTCACTAATTGTAACGTTTTCACGAAACCAAAATGTTCCGCCGTTTTGGAATCATGGCAGTTTCCTAGAATCATGAGTCACTGAATAGCTGGTACATAAAGCTTCACCCCCATCTATGGTAGTCCATCTCGGACTGAGCAAACGTTACTATGTATCTGGAACCATTTGTTATCCATTAGTGCAGCTTTTAAGGGCGGGAATCACATCACTGTCTATTGGAGGTTTTCCTTTTGTCTGCATTCGGCTAGTTACTTGGACCGTCAGCTGACGGGATGGAAGCACTGGTTTGATTAACTCTGCTTTGGAACAATTGTATTGCGGCATATGTAACAGTATGTTGGCTAGAAAGTTCTTCCTCCCTGGGAGGTAGCTAAGGGTGAAATCAGAGCAGTTGAAGTATTGTGCCCATTGTGCTTGTCTAGGAGAGAGCTCATGGGGGGGGGGGTTCAGAACTTCCAGATTCCTGTGATCAGTCCATACTTTGAAAGGTATTTTACTCCCTTCTAAGTAGTGCCTCCAGGAGAGGAGTTCCCATCTCACTGCATAAGCCTCTTTCTCCCACACAGCCCATCACTGTTCAGTCTCAGAAACCTTTTTGGAGGTATAAGTGCAGGGTTGCAGCTGCCCATTTTTGTTTTCCTGCAGTAAAACAGCTTCTACAGCTTCATCACTTGCATCAGCTTATATAACAAACAGTTTGGGTCAGGGTGGTTTAGAACAGGTTCAATGTAAAAAAAGCCTTTGAGCTTCTCAAATGCAGCTTGACATCGACCATTTCAAGGGTTTGTCCCCTCCTTTAGTTTTTAGCAAGTTCATAATGGGGAGGGCTATTTGGGCAAATGAAGGAATGAATTGCCTGTAAAAATTTGCAAACCCTAGGAAGCTTTGCAGTTGCTTCCTAGTGCAGAGTGGTGCCCATTCTAGCACCTCTCTTTTCAGGGTCCATTTCAATTCTGTCATGCCCAGGTAGTCTATTTTGCTTTGGTGGAATTCACATTTAGAGAGCTTGGCATACAATTTGGCAGCATGTAGCTTCTGGAAGACTACCCTCACTAGTTTCACATGTTCCACTTTGGTCTCAGTATAGATCAAAATGTTGTCCAACTACACCAGCACCCCCTTGTACAGATGCTCATGTAGGACTCATTAATCAACTGTATGAAGACAGCAGGGGCTCCCTGTAATCCAAAAGGAAGTACTTTGCATTGGAAACAACCCAGCGGGTAATTGAACACAGTTTTCCATTCATCGCTTTCCCTGATTCTTATGCAGTAATACACTTCCTGCAAATCTAGTTTAGTAAAATTTCTTCCCTTAGTCAGATGGGCTAGCATGTCCTTCATCAGGGGTACATGGTAAACATTCTACACACACACACACACACACACACACACACACACTGTGTTTAATCTTCTAGGATCCCATCCTTCTTTTCCTGGAATAGGACCAGGGCAGCCACCCAGGGTCATGTCGCTTGAATGAAACCTCGGGCTAAATTCCTATCAATGAACAGTCACAATTCTTCTAGCTTTCTGGGGATCATTGAATATAATTTTGGTTTTGTAGCTTGGCACCTGGCAAGATTTCTATAGCACAGTCAGTAAGCCTGTGAGGGGGAGTTCATCTGACCCCTTCTCGCTAAACACATCTCTGAGATCTCAGTTTTTGTTGGGAATGATGGGGAGGTCTTTCCTTGCATAGTAACTCCTAGTTTGTGCTGTGGGATGGTCACTTTTTGAATTTTTTACTGGGTCTGGGAGAGGCAATGCATCCGGAGTTTTAACAATCCACCTTTTTAGCCAGGCTAGCCCTAGGACTAGGAGTCTTTCCATCCCAGGTGCCATTATGGAGCTCAGGACCTCTGAATGGGCCCCATCTACATCCCTATGGGTTTGGTGGCAAATGTTGCTGGGATGCTCCATGCAACACACCCATCTAATTGGCAGAACGCAGTCGGGACTTTTAGCTCTTAGTCTGATTCCATGTTTCTTGACCAGTGCTAGATCTACCAAGTGCCTGGTGCAGCCCGAGTTTAATTGGGCCCTTAAATCGGCTTTCATTCTTTACCCAGGGAAGCTCAGTTCTATGGGAATTGACACTGGCAAAACTGGGCCACTTAACTAGGGAGTCGTTGTTGGAATCGATGTCTATCAACCCCTGGTTGTCATCTGTTGGGATCAGAGTTTGGGCAATAGGGATGATCTTCACTCCCTTCAATGCCATTTCTCTGGCATGTGGTTGCGCCTTGGTGGTTTTCCTTGCAGGTTTTGGGCTTGCCTTCTTGGCTATATAGCCAGTCTTACGTTCTGTAGCTTGGTGTCCTTCCTGGCCACATTTAAAGCAGGCTGTGGATCGGACTTACGAAGCCTGGGGTTTTGTTGCTTCCCTCTTCTCCAGGGGTGATCTTTTCCATGCCCTTGCCGCATGGTACTTGTTCCGGGCTTAGACAATCTCTATTTCTTCAGCCAGTACGCACCAGTTGTGGAGGGTTGCAGGGGACCCCCTTGCAACACAGGCATGGTACAAGTCATTCTTCAGCCCATCTTTAAAACAGCTGATAAGGATGTCTTCTGGTCAGTCAAGTCGGCATGCCAAATCATGATTTTCCTCAGTGTACTCTTCCACAGCTCTGCGGCCTTGCTGCACAGTCTTTATGCAGTCCCTCATTTTTCAATCACCCAGAGGGTCCTCAAACTGGCGATGGAGCACTGTCATGAACTGCTCAGTTCACAAGTGTTCTCATTGTGGAGTATCACCATCCAATGGTCTGCAGCTTCTTTCAGCTCAGTGTGACACATCTCATTTTGGTGCCTTCATTGGTGCTCTTGGGCCCATACTCTTGCATGTAGGTCAAGACATGGGCCAGGAAGAATCCCAGTTATTGGGAGTCCCTGTCAAATTTCATGCCCAGCGGTGGGGCTTTTTGTCTTCGTGGGACTGCTGCACCAGCACCTCCCAGGACATTGGTTCTAGTGAGTCCCCTTTGTACTGTTCCAGCAGTCGTGATGGCACTGACTGGGGTTGCTGAAATTCCTGCCATGCTGTCTTGTGGTAAGATTTTCTCACCATCATCCTCCTCTCAGGTTTGGCGGATGTCACCAACAGTCATCCAGGCTAGGGTTTCGCGTGCCTTAAGGTTCTGGAATCCATCCATCATGAAGCACATGGCTTACTTCATGAGGAGGTTGGTGTGGTCAGCCTCACTGTCTTCTTCCCATTCATCTTTGAGCTCTTCAGCTCCACTTGCCAGTTGTGTCCTTGGCTGCCTCAGGTGAGGGTTATCCCCAGCATTCTGCTTCCTCTTGGTCGCTTCCTTATGCAGACATTCCTTGCACGGTCCCCACGGTAGGGCTCGGTGCCTCCAATTTTGCAGATTCTGCCTAATGTAAGGACCTGCCCCAGCTGACCCGATCAGGAAAGCACAACTCTTGACTCCATAAGGTTAATCAACAGAACTTTTACTGAGAGAAATAGTTGCAGAAAAGACAGGTGGAATCTAAAGTCCTGCGCAAAGCACAAAGCAATTCTTCCCATTCCAAAAGCCACCCCCCACAACCAGTCCACCAGCTGCCAATACAGTGCCACAAGATTATTTTGAAAGTGCTGGATACAGACTTGATAACGAGTCATCCTCAGGGCGCAGCATCTTTGGAGTCAGGCTGGAACCGGCTGAGAGGGAGTCCATTTCGTCTCTGAAGATGATCCCTCTCCCTAATTCCCATGCAGCAGAAGCAAAAACATGGAAAGAATGCTCCCCAGAGTCTTCTCCCCCTCCAACAGGATGGCAGGGTTTCCGAAGGGGACCTGAGATACAGTTGTTTTTGTTTCCTCCCATAGCTCATCTCATTGTCTTTCTGTGATGTTGAGCGGTTCAAATCATTTCTCAACTTCAACTGCACATGCTGGGGGAATCTTCTTAATGTCAAATTTCTGAATCATGGGTGGTCATTCAAATTTGGAATACTTTTGGTAAAATATTTTATTTGGAAAAGAACAAAAAAAAAAACCACGTGCCAAAGAAGTTTTCTTTTCATTTAGGTGCCTTAGGGGAACGTTTAATATGTTAATTATTCAGAATAGAAAGAATTCCCAAGTATCTTTTTTTTTCTATCTGTGGAAATAAAGCATGACAGGTATACAGAAGATCCTGTATATAGGGGGTATGAATAACAGATTAACAGAATTTATGTTGTGTGTCCAGTGGAAGGAGATCAATGAGTTTGAAACATTTCAGATAAAAATAGATTACAGTATTATTTTTTTAGAAAAAGTTATCTATCACTTTTAGAACTCCCTAGCTTTGAAAAATTTATTTAATCGGTTTACATACTGTCTGCACTTAGAGTATAGGTCTAAATTGCTGCTTACAAAGTGCCATGTCAAATCCAGATCTTATAGTCATACAGTATATCTGACAGGTCAGAGCTCCACATGTGAACTAGTTTTAACTTCAGTTCTTCACTTTCAAAAATATTCACAGTGATAACTTCTATATAAAGCTGGTACATGATTTAAAATATTCATCATGACATCTCTGAGTGAAAGCATCTGTTAAGGCAAGCCTATGGTTCTTGTTTTGAATATAATAATAATTCACATATCTTTTGACTCAATTATCTTTACTTCTATTTTCCCATCATAATACAGCCCAGCGCTAAGTTTCGCATACCCTCCCACACCAGTATCCCTCCAGCAGATGCATCAACAGATCATCAGTCGACAGCAAAGTCTGGGTTCAGCCTTTGGGCATAGTCCTCCACTCATCCATCCTGCTCCAACCTTTCCTACGCAGAGGCCTATCCCCGGCATCCCTAATGTCTTGAATCCTGTTCAGGTCAGCTCAGGTCCTTCAGAAGCTGCACAGGTAAGGGAATGTAAGGAAAGATTTTTGCACCATACTGACTTGTCCACAATAGCGATTAATCATCACAGCTCTTAGAACAGATTTGCTAACAAGTACCTTGGGGCTGCAATGTATGCAGTCTTTTATTATAAATTACCTTGAGTATATTATGCTTTTGAATTGATGGAGTGTTTTCCATCCCTTATAAATATTTCAATAACTTCCAGATTCTTTGTGTAGGAACTTACAGTTTTAGAATGTTCAAGTAAAGGACATTTGAACAGCAAAGGGATACAATTTATACCCTGCTTTAAAGAAGGTAAATGACAAAAATCTCTCTGATTTTTGAACCAAAGATTAGGATCCAAAGATGCCCATGAACATATGCTAAGTTATGAAACAGCAATTTCTCTTTTGCTTTATACTTCATGATACATAGAATACTAAGATAGAGATTTCTCAAATTTCCAGTACAGTCAGAAAATTTCAAGAGCCCATGTTAAGTAGAAAAGAAGCAGACAATTTGAAAAAACATAGTGTGTGTCAATACAATATTTCCCAAATCAACGGACATGGTATTGCATTCTCTGTGGAGGGATAAAGCTGTGTTAGAAAAATTTGTAAGATTCTGCTATCTTCAGCCCATTTCAAAGATCTTATGTTAATTTGTTGCAGATCGTGATCATCCTAAACTAGAAGGCTCTAAAATTATAATAATATAATCCGGAACATATACTGAATAAACTAATTCTGTGTAATATTTAAGGAAATGTATGTTTAGATACATTTATTTCAAGTAGAAGATAGCAAAATGTGTCCTTCAGGTAAAAGGCAATGAAAAAGAGTTTATTTCATTTTTTTTTTAAGTGAGTAATAAAAAATGTAAAATTTCATCTAGGCAAATATAGAAAGAGTGCAGTAATAAATTTCTTAGATAAATAGTTTATCTTTTTTTCTTGTGTTGGACTGGTTTGTTACTGAGTTCAGAAAAGTTTCAGTCAGGAAGGTTTATTTTCTTATGTAATAATTTATCTAAAGAAATTATATAAATTATTATATAACATTCAATCAGGATTTTTTTTCTCCCTAAGTAAAAGCATTACTGAGAAATTATAATTTTGAAAATGGAAGAGAAATTCAAGAACATAAAAAGATTTCTCTCAATCATAGAAATCTGAACTCAGTGAACTTTAGTGGTTTCCTTGAATATTCTGCATATATTGTATTTTAATTCAAAGTCTACTTATATTTTTTGGGTATAAATATATGCTGCAGAGTAAGCCCACAAGTGAGTCTGCAGTGAGCAGCACAGGGGACCCAATGCATAACAAGCGTTCCAAGATAAAACCAGATGATGACCTCCCCAGCCCAGGAGCTGGAAGCATACAGGTAAACTATGCTTTTATCTGTCATAGGAAGAGGGCACATTTTGTATTAATTGTTTTTGTGAATAATTTTTGCAAAAGCATATGCTCTACATCTACTATTAATCTTTGCATAACATTTTACAATGGCAATTATTGGTTGCTTGATCAGGAAAAATTGAGTCCTGTAAAGGCTGTCTCAAGATCCCAAGTTGCTATTGACTCTAACAAAATTTTAATAGTATCATTGCGAGAAATGAATGGAGTAATCTTTCATTAGATTGAAGCTTGAAATACCCAAAAAGGTAATGTAAACCCTGAAATTAAATTGTTTTTTTAAAAGAGCATCCTCAGTTCCTCCACCCTCTCTAAAATCTTAAAATCCAAGCCCAAGTCCACAAACATGATATTGGTATCTCCTTGTTTGCATATTTGTTGCCCCTCCTGCCTCCCCCTCACATAAAAAAGGCAATAAGCGAAGTTCTAGAAATGCCTTTCTGTGATCATGAATTTGTTCATAAATCTGCTTTTGCGTAGGTGTTGTTTAGTAATCACTTCATTAAATCTTCATTTTTATTTTTATTCTGAGACAACATTTGCTTTAAATAGCAGTTTCAGTGGTATTAAAATTGGTCAATTGAGATAACATGAACAGTTGCTGAGGACAGATTGCACATCATTGATAACTTAAAAGCTGTGGCTAAGGAGATGGACTCCTTTTCTGAACAGTTTCTTCACATCATGCTGCATACCAATAATGATTTACATTTAAAATAGTTTATTTTGTATAACAGCAGATGGATCTAAAAGTATTGCTCTGTTTTAGCAAAGCTTTAAAACTTTATCAGAAGTGGGCTTAATCTGGACAACAAGACAATTCTGTTACAGACTTTGTAATTTTTATTTTATTTTTATTTTATTTCAAAGTTGAAAGTTGAGAAAGTTTGGGAAAAAGATGAAGGATTGTAGATATGTATCCTAAAACTGTACCTTTATCTTTTTTTTAGTCCCAATATCAGCTTGGGACTCAATAATAGTAGAAGCTTTAAATAAGTTAAGACCTAAGTGTTTGTTTTTTCATCTGCTTCCTCACTTCCGTGGCCATCACAGGAACCACCGGAAGGAATGACCTCAATAAAGGAGGAAGGGGAGAAAGATGAAAGCAAGCAAGAACCTGAAGTGGTCTATGAGACAAACTGCCATTGGGACGGCTGTTCACGAGAGTTTGACATGCAGGAGCAACTAGTGCATGTAAGTTAATGGCATTCAGGAGATGGCTTTGAAAACTATCTGACCTTTTCTAAAGGGTCAGGCACTCAGACTCTTTGCTGAGTCAAGTTTCTTTACAGACTACATTGCTGACTGGAGGCAGCTTATGGATTTCTGTGAATAAAGTAAAACTCCAAGCTGACCTGTTCAGTCAGCTAAAGCTTAGTGTAAAATTCAATAAAGTCTCCAATAGAGAGTGTAATGGCTCTGATCCTGTAAGCCATAAAATACTATTTTGAATCAGAGACTTTGGTAGTTATTGAGAAAAAATAAGCTGGGCATGAGTTATTAACTTTTTTGCCAAGTCTGATGCTTCCAGTTCTTTCAAATTAGCTTGCAACAATAGAAACAAGAGAGTTCCCCTATAACTCTAGGATATTTGGTGTATTTAATACATCAAACTTTTATTATTTAATAATATAAAGTATATATGGTGAAGTAAATTATTTAGGAAAATAAAATAAATATATTGCTTTTTGGGCTTTCCATTTCCATAATATGACAGGAGTTTTGTCTGGGAGAAAGTATAGCATGTAACTTTGAAATGGTTTTCATAGATAGTAACCACCTATAATAATTTTGAATGATTGTTTCAGATAATAACCACGTATAGTAGTTTTGAATGATAATAGATGAATACATGACTGGAAAATTACAATGTTTTAATTTGCACCCAGCGTACTTCCAGTCAGTTTCTATATCCAAATCAGAGCAAATGGACATGCTACTCAGTTCAGGTAGCAAACACTATAGCTTGATAGTTATTTATTAAACATTAGTAAATATAAAATGATTAATTGGAAAAAGACAAACCTGGAAGTCATGAGAAAGCTGAGAGAAATGAACCACAGCACCAGGGGGCAGGACAAGAAACAATGGTTAGAAACTGACCAAAGAGAGAAGCAACCTGGAATTAAGGAGAAACTTCCTAACAATGAGGACAATTAAGCAGTGGAACAGCTTGCCTTCAGAAATCATGGGCGCTCCATCACTGGAAATTTTTAAGAAGAGGCAAGACAGTCACTTGTCTGAAATGGTATAGGTTCTCCTGCTTGAGCAGGGGGCTGGACTAGAAGACCTCCAAGGTCCCGTCCAGCTCTATTCTATTCTAAGAAATAAAAAGGTCAAAGGATTTAATATCAAGAATCTGCATTGTCAAAATCTATCTATTAAAATGCACTTTTTCCAGAGCCACTGAAAGTTAATTACTATAAGTAATTAACACGAGCAATCTCAAATGAGATATTTGGTTTTTCAGCTTTAACCCCTTTGTAGATATAAAAGGAGCAAAATTGGAATGGAAATTAGGACATTAGGTGATCCCTTTTCTCTTTTACACCATGAAGGAAACAATTGATGGATGGAAGTAATATATCTAACATTCGTCTTCTCATAAGACCCCACAAGTAATAGGTTATATCACCATGCATTTTTATGCACAGTGCTTCTCTCAGTGTGGGAAATAGGTTACTAGGCAATGGCATCAATTGGACAATACATCAGTTTTACTTATTTTCTTTTTTCCGTGTCCTTTGTATAATACCATTTAAAATATACCTATTTCATATTGGGTTTTGATTGCTATATCCCATATTCTCGGTTCTAACATGGTTGGAACTGGTTCTTTTATTTTGAATTCTATCAATAGTTTGTAGAGTTATACAAATTTCCTGCATGCTTGTTTTGTTTCAGTACAGGTAGTCCTTCAGTACAGGTAGTCCATTCATTCAGCAATTGTTGAAAGTTACAGCAGGCCTGGAAAAATGGATTTGTTCTTGAGGTTCTGGCCATTGCAGCATTCCCATGGTCATTTGATCAGAATATGGGTGATTGTGTGCCCAGTCTGTGATTGCACATCACAGGGAGACATGGTCACATAAACCCTATTTGTAACCTTCCTTCCAGCTTTCCATTAGAAATGTCAGTGGGAAAACCAGCTGGGAAGGTTGCAAATCACTCAAGTAAGTTGCTCCTGCTTTTTCTTCCAATCTCCCATACATGTTCAGCCTCCAGAGGTCCTCCCTGACTTCCCATATTTCACATGTGGCCTGCACTACCTCCCAGAACCTCCCCAATCACCCACAACCTTGGTGCAGCCTGTGCTGGCACTTCCTAGCTCTTTTCAGGCTTCCGGTGAGACTGTGCTAGCCCTCCCAGCCACCTAGGATTCGTGTGGCCTGTGCTATTCTTCTCAGGCCCTCCCCCATCTCCACAATCATCCCCTCACTCCTTACTGGCTTTCTTCCCTCTTCCCACTTAACAACCCATGCATCCTGGGGATACAACATAAAACAACACCATATTTTACAGTCACATCCCTTAGCAATAGGCAGCCTCAATTTCTGTTATAATCCAAAGTCTACCTAGATTCAACTTTTACAGATGACAGAACTGTAATCTTCTGCTTCTTACTGCACTATATGATAGATATACTTCCATATAAGGATATGTAGTTAATTTCTAATTTAATTTATCTCCAGACCAATTTGAATCTGTATACCTACTACTATGTGTTTTGGATTATTATTTAAAAGCAGTCTTAAATTAAACTTTAAGTATCTGCCTCATCTTGTTAATGGCTTATTAACAATTCTTGTACGTTGGCTCATTTATCTTTTTATTCAGCAGTCCATCTACATTGGTTATATCCTAATTGCAGCTTTCACACAGTTGTCTTATATTATTCATTAATTGTCAACTTGCTTCGGCTTTCTCCTTTGTTTACATATCCAACTTTCTTGGGTGTAGTTGATTCTTTAAGTCTATTATGTTTTGGTTTTGACTGAACAGATAAATTCCACTTTTGTCCTTTTGTATAGCTAATATCCCCTTGGTATTTTATTTCCCTATCTTTTTTAAAAAAAATTCACTATGTCAAAGTTGTCTCATTTGTTCTTGATACAAACAGTTACATCATTGACAATAAAGAATGCAAACATCTTGTATGTAAACATGGATCTCCATTTCCCTTTTCAAAGTCAGCGTTTTCAAAATTTGCTTTGGCTGCTTGTTTTAGCCCATGTATGGATTTTGCAAAATACATACACATATGTCTCTCTCTCTCTGTGTGTGTGTGTGTGTGTGTGTGTGTGTGTGCATTAGATACTAATGTAAATATTAAACTCAGAATGATCATAATTGAAGTGCATCATCTGACTTACACTAAGTTAGTGATATTTCTAAAACACTAGTTTGTACTCCAGTACAATAATCTTCAAACCTTGTACCACTGAAATTTCCAAACGATTTTTACATGAAGCAGAGTAATATCAATTTAACTACCATCATTATTCTTCTAATACATGTACCAATAATGTATCAGAAAAAATAACAAGGAACATCTCAAAATGAAGCCTGCAGTTTTAAAAACTCTTAAATACACTCTGTGAATCATTTATGTAATAACTCAATATTTCAGTTTTCTCCAATTTGGAGGCCTTTCTGGGAGATAGGATACTTTTACAAAGATAAATCATTAAATAAATGAAATATATTACTAGTGATTGCCTTGCCAAGAATATAAATGTCAAATGTTTATCACTGCCAGGTTATTTCAACAAAATTTCAGGCAATTTGAAATTGATATTAATTTTCCGAAATTCAGTTCTTGCAATTTTCAAGCAGCAGAGCTGTTATATGTTTACTCTTTATACATAATCTAACATTGGAGAAGACTATGGGATTTGAACTCCAAGGCTGAAGAAGAGGATAGTGGCTAATTTTGATCTTTAAGATAATATTGCTAGAATTTATCTCCTTAGATAAGAGGAAATAGTAATTATATTCATTGCTTTTGGAGAACTTGATTTTTTTTAACATTGCTTAAAATGTAACCAGAATTTATCAGTTTATACTGAACCACCCCAACTCTTTACTAATGAAATAAATAAATAAATAAATAAATAAATAAAATGCATACAAGTACTTGAGTTATTTATCAATGTAAAGTTAAGTAAAGTGGTAGTTCATTTTGATTGCCAAATGCTATTCAGAATCCAGTACAGTTAAAATGTTCATAAAGGATGCTCTGTGAAGCACTGCATTAAACAGTTCAGATGGCCTGCTTATTTATAGCACCTGTCCTTCCTTCTTGCTACACACACCCCCACTGCCACCAGCGTTCCTCTTTTTTTACAGCTAATAGAAAGATTCATGATTCTTCATGGTTGTCTATCTAGTGTCTGACAGCACTGACTCCCCTTGCTAAAGCAACTCACTATCTATAATTGATATCCTTCTAAGGAATGGGGTGCTGACTGTAATTGACGGGCTTTGCTGAAAGCTCTTAAATCCTGACAAGTTCTGCCCTTGTTCTGGTTCAGTCACTGAGCTACACTGCTGGAATTTCTAGGTTATTTGAACTTTGAGCAAAAGAATAGCATGTGTTTCACATTAGCAAATCACAAAGCTGGAGAGTAGAACTATGACCTGGACTGTTGGATTTCCTGCCAATCTCATTTACAATGCATGAGACTTCTAAAAAGATTACCTACTTGTACAACCACTGAAATTTCTTCCCTCCCTCCCTTCAAAGAAAACAACAAAAATGCTGTATTGTTTAGATACTGTTTTCTGAAGATCCTTTTATCATTCTGCTCTTTAATTAATTTCTCTGCCCACAAGATAGAGTACTATAATTCTGGAAGTTTGTTTTAAAAGATATGATAAAATTACTCCTGAGCCCAGAAGTTAATAAGACATTGCATATTTCATTCCTTCCCTTAAGTCTTATATTTGTTGAACCTCAGTTTTTTATCTCTTCAATTACATGGAAAACAAAAATTACCAAAGAGAGAGTAAAATGAATGTTTAGGAAAAATAAGGGCAGAAAGGAAAGTTATTATTTAATGTGAATAAAATGGCACTCAGAAAACTGAAACATTTTTCCTTGTCATTGGTTCAGGTATAGTGTAATAACATTTGATTTAAAACTAATCTTGAAAATATATTGTTCAATGAGAATATATGGGTTTTTCTTTATTTTTTCATATTCACCATGTCACAACACTTCCTTTGTGAAAGCTTGATTGCACTATATTTAAGATCAAAAGAGCATTAATGGCACAGCTACAGAACTAATTCTATTTTTTTCTGATATTTCAACAGAGAAATCAGATGACTCAAATTCTAGTTCATTGCACAGAACTAATGATTCTATATTATGCACATCTATATTCACATCTGATACATCATTGAACATTTAATTGATGTTAAATAAGCATTTTTATACTACCTCTACATCTACTTGTTGCATTTAATTACTATGTTACATAGGCCAAATTGGCACTACCGTGCTTTTTTTCTGTTATATTAGAATTGGTGTCTTAATTTAAAAAATCTGCTGCCTTATTAATTAGGTGTATGATGTTGATTAAGCTATATTAATTGTTTAAAAATTAGAGAAGTTTTGGTTAAGTAATTGAAAATAATATAAAGTATTAAGCATTTTAATGTGTGTTAAATATTATTATCTAATGCTGAAAATTGATTTGACCAAGACTAAAATTCCACACTTTAGTTATTTCACTGTTTGAAAAAAGTAAATCATGATGTAATATGTTTGCAAGAAACCCATATTAAAGAGACTCATAAAAAAGTATTTAACAAATAAGACTTTGGGTCTGAAATTTATTTCTGCTAATTCTAAGAAAATCAATGGGATAATTTTGTATATAAAACCCCAATTATATCCATATCTACTGTTTGTTGATGATCAAGGCATATATGTAATTATGCAAGTTGAATTACAGGGAGTAAAATTGATTGAAGTAGGACTTTATACCCCACATCAAGAATAAGCTATGTTTTTTAAATATTTGTCTGAACACTTACTCTCCTATTCTTTCCAATATTGGTGGAGAATAGTAAAACAATCATCTTTCACAGATATTTCAAAGTGGAAGATTTTTAATTATGGACATCAATATATATGGGCACTGATTTAGGTATTTTATTTATTATGATTTTTAAAGCTTTGACTTTCCAACTCTTTTAAATGCAGGCAAAAATAGAATGGAAAGGGTCATAGAGATTTTCATATATTTCCTTCAAATGTCTATAAAGTATGTGTGTATGTGTTTGTGTGTGTGCATGTGTGTGTATCCAATCTTGATTTATATGATTTTTATTCACTGTTTTAGGGCTCCCCAGCAATTGCACATTGCACAGGAAGGTGAGCAAGCTATTTATCAAGAATGTATAACTGCTTTAACTGGCTTTCCCATGGTGAGATGCTTAAGAAACCTTCAGGGAATCCCAACAATATGGACTGCAACACAAAAATGCATTGAGACTATATTAGCATATTATTCATATAGCAATGGCTAATTTTGAATTATGCTCAACCACCTATGTCCCAGAAAACAGCAGTTAGACCAAGATAGTGAGATGTGTAGTGTTATCACACCAGTGCTGCCATTAGTCCAATGACAAGGGTTAATTATAACATCTTCCAAAATGCAAAGGAAGGATGAGGAAGAATAAAGATGCCTGATTTGGAATTTTATTTTGCAGCTTGCTTGTTGGTTTGGGTGAAAGAGTAAGTACTGTTGAGAAATAAGAGAATTACAGAATTAAACACGCAAGACCTGAAGGTTTGAATGGCATGGCTTTCTATGGTATGATAAAATTAATATGTTTTTTTAAAATCACTGTACAAGTAATCCCTGCTTAACAATATGTTGCTTAGAAACTATTAAACATTTCGCCATACTCCCTAACCTCCCAAAAAGCATCTTATGGCCCAAAAATATTGTCAGCAACATATTGTCTGGGTTTCAATGCCTAGTTTACTAATACATATTAAGTTCCTTTCTCTCTGCCTCGTTTTTCTAGTCAATGATAAAAAGTATCCCATGTTGTAAAATAAACTGAGTCTTCTTTCATTTTCTTAACCAAAATCTTTTAGCTTTAAAGCGTGTCCACCAAAGATGGTAATAAGTACCTGGTTTTTGTTTACTTGATATATTTTTAAACATTTTTGCTAACCTCACAGGTGTTAAATGCCATCTATAAAACATTTTATATAAATTTTCTTTGTACGCTACCGCTTTTGTTATTTTAGAATTTCTTTCCCAAAGGCTTTGCCATTTTTCTAGTTCTGTATTATATCCAAAATTCTTTGCCCATGTTATTTAACATCTTTTCATATCTCATTTGGATTTGCAGATATGGCCACCATGATAAGTCAATACCCTGTTCTTCTAGTTCTTGTCTATATTTTAATTTCCCTTCTTTATTCAAAATGTCTTTATAAGTCACAATTTTGTCATAGTTTATTAAGTTTGGGTGAACAAAAGCTTCCATTGTTGAAAGCCATCCAGGTATTTTCATATAGATTTTAGCTTTTATCTTTTCCCATTCTAGCAAAAGTGCGTTTCTTATGTAGTGATATTGAAAGTATCTGTGAATTTTATTTTTCCTGTACCATAGAAAGGCATGCCATCCATGTTGTAGGTCATGTCCCTCTAGGTATAGTGATCTTCTATCTCTAAGAGTTATCCACTCTTTTAGCCATGTTAGAACAGCTGTGTGATAATATAGATTCCAGTCTGGCAGTCCAAAGCCTCCATTTTCTTTCACTTCTTGAAGCATTTTCAATTTTATTCTAGCTTTTTTTCCTTGCCAAATAAATTTCAGTATTGATTTATTTAGTTCATCAAAGAGGTTTTCCCCCATTTTTATAGGTATTGTTTAAACAAAAAGAATATTTTTGGTAAAGTATTCATCTTCATCATTGCTATTCTCCCCAGCACTGAAAGTCTAATTTTATTTGTTTTCATAGTTTTATGTAATTATCTTCTTTTATTGTTGCACATCTTGCTGTTAGGTAGATTCCCAAGTACTTAACTTTTTTGACTATTTGAAGATCTGTTTTTTCTGATAATTGTTTTTTTTGTTTTTCTGTAAGGTTATTTTCAGACCCGCCACTTCTCCAAATTCTTCTATCCTTTTCATAAGGTTAAAGTTTGTCTCAAGAGGCTCTTCTAGTATAAAAACTAAATCGTCTGCAAATGCTTGTAATTTGTATTTTTCATTTTTTATCTCCAGTCCTTTAATTTCCATATCTTGTCTAATGTTTCTATTTAATACCTCCAATGTTAGTATAAATAGCAATGGAGATAGTGGACATCCTTGTCTTGTGCCTTTTTTAATATTGAAGTTTTCTGTAAAATCTCCATTTATGATTACTTTTGCTGTTTGTCTGAAATAAATTGTTTTGATTATATTTATAAAGTTTTTTCCAAAGTCCATTTCATCTTGTTGTTGAAACATAAATTGCCAATTTACATTGTCAAAAGGCTTCTTTGCATCTAGAAATATTAACGCCATCTGTTTTCCTGGATGAAGTTCATAGTATTCCAAAATGTCTAAAATCATTCTTAGGTTGTTTTTTATTTGCCTTTTAGGTAGGAATCCATTTTGATCTGTGTGTATAAAAATTTCTTTAGTCTTTCTGCTATTATTGATGCAAAATTTTTGTAGTCCATGTTTAATAAAGATATTGGTCTATAATTCTTTATTTGCATCAGGTCTGAGTCTTCTTTAGGTATTAAAGTGATATTAGCTTATTTTAGCCTCTAAAAGTACTTCATTACACAGTTCTTTCATTATAGGACTTAAAGTATCTTGTAAAGGTTTATAAAACTCTTCAGGTAGTCCGTCTGGGCCTGGAGCCTTATCATTTTTTTGTCATCTCCATCACTGATATTTTTTCATTTAAAATATTTTGTACATTCTCTGGAATTTTTGGTAAATCTGCTTTTTTAATATAGTGCTTTATTTTTTCTTGTGGAGTTTCCTCTGTATTGTAAAGTATCTTGTAAAAGTCTTTAATTATTTTTTTGATTGTGTCATTTTGAAACTGTAAATCTCCTTTTGAGTCTTGTAGTTTATTTATCACTTTTTGTCTCTTTTTTCAGTTTGTAGGCTAGCCACCTCCCCGGTTTATTAGCATTTTCCAAAAAATTCTGTTTAGCTCTTTTAATTTGTTGTGCCATTTTTTCAGCCTCTGCTAAATTTATTTTATGTTTTATTAATTCCATTTGTTTTTTAATTATTTTCTTTTGTGGGTCTATTTGTAGTTCTGATTCTAATTTCTTAAGTTCTTCCTGTAGTTTTAACTGTTGTTTTTTTCTTTATTCTTTTTCGCCATGTAAGTTATAGCCAACCCTCTGAAGTATGCTTTAGTCGTATCCCACACATTTTGAAGGGATGTTTCTTCTTTTTTATTTATTTAAAAAAAGAATTCCATTTCCTTTGTTGCTATTTGAATAAATTCTTTCTTCTTTAGTAAAGATTTATTCATAGACCATCTTAATTTTTTCTCAGTCCTCTCCAAGTCATCTTTATTGGATTGTGATCTGCCTATATATTAGGTTCTATCTTGATCTCTTGTATACTTAGTTCAGGAGATATCCATATCATATCAATTATGGACCATGATTTGTGTCTATTTGAATAAAAGGTGTATTGTAGTTTTTTGGATTCTTTTCTCTCCGTATATCCTGAATACAAATTTCTTCTGCCATTTTAAAAAAGTTTTAAGGAGTATATTTTTCCCCTTTCCCCCTATTTTACTACTTTTATAGTCCAGTGTTCCATCTGCTATTGCATTAGAATCTCCCATTAAACAAATATTTTGGTATTCCAGTTCCACTATTTTTTATGCAATTTTTGATAGAATTCTTGTTGTTTGTTATTAGGTCCATATATTGCTACTATCAATATCTGTTTTTGGTTTATCATTATTTCCACCATCAATATTCTTCCCTCTTTGTCTGCATAGAATCCCATAGTTGGGATTCATTATTTCTTTAATTTATAGAGCTATTCCTCTTTTCTTTTGTTGAGCTAATGCGCAATGAAGTTTCCAATTTTTTGGATGCTCCAACAGTTTGTAGTGTTGTTTCTTAATATGTGTTTCTTGGGGACAAATTATATCCATTTTTAATCTTTGAAGACATGTAAAAACATTTCCTCTTTATAGGGGAGTTCAACCCATTTACATTCATTGTAAGAATCCCATTTTCCTTCTCCATCTCCTTCAGTTATACATAGGTCTTAATCTTCTAGTTGTTCTTATCTGTCTCTGTTCTCTTGCTCTTACCACTTTTTTCTGTCTTTGTATTTTCAGTTTCTTCTTCTTCCCTTTGCTTGGCTGCTCCTTCTATTGCTGTTTCTTCCTGTCTCTTTGTTTCTCTCTCTGGACGGTTTTCCGAACTTTTCTTTTCCATAAAAGAACTGTGATTATCATAAAACTCCATTGCCTTATGTGGTGTATCCAATCTGTATCTTTTCCCATCCCAGTTAATTAGAATCCCTTCTGGAATCAGCTATCTGAAATTCTCTCCTTTTTCAGTTGATTTTCTAGTCAGGAATTGATATTCTCTTCATACCTCTCTTATTCTCCTTGGAATCTGTTTCAGGACTACAATCTCTTTTTCTTTCTATCACAAAGGATCATCTCTTACTCTTCTCAAAATCTCACCCCTTATGGATCTTTTGACAAATCTAACGTGTACCTCTCTGGGGACTTTATTTCTTCTTGCATAGCTTGAATTGACTCGAAATATTTGATCTAACTCTCCTTCCATTTCTGGTTTCCCAATTTCCAGTGCTTCAGCCAATAGCTCTGTTATCAGATCCGCGAGATCCTCTTCTTTGTCCTCTATTATGTTTTAGAATCTTAGGAAATAAGATGCCTTTTCCATTTCCATAACTGAAATTCAGTCTTCCATTTCTCTATTAATCTACTTTTGGTTCTCGTCTTTCAATTCTGCCAACTTTTGATCAGTCTCTACTGACTTATCTTCTACTTTTTGAATTCTTTGTTCATTTTTTGTGACCATCTGTTTAAAGTTTTCTAGTTGAGAGTCTATGTCAGGCATGTCAAACTCGTGATGTCACATGATGTTGTGCGACGTATCGCAACTTTGCCCCCATTGCCAGCAATGGGATGAGTGCGGTTTCATTATGATGCATCTGGCCCGTGGGTCGGCAGTTTGACATGCCTTGTCTATGTTGTTAATTTTTTGGTTCATTTCATCAAAGATGTCTTTTGTCTTCTCATGGAGCAGCTTCTGAATGGCTATATAGATAGAGCCAGTCTTTCTCCTGCCATTCCTGAGGGCTCCTTGGATCAAGCTGATTGGCTACCACCTTCCCGCAATCTGCAAGGGTCCCCTCTTGGTTTCACCTCTACGGGGTGACCTCCGGTCCTTTTTGGACCCACAGCAGGCCGAAACCAAGTGTGGGAATCAGAGCCCTGATTCCTTCTGCCCGCCTCACTGCGCGACAGAACTGGAAGTCCACCCAGTTCTGGAGTTCTGATGGCTGCACTCACCTCTGCAGTCTAAGGACTGCATTTCAGGTGCATAGAAATCAGCTCACCTTCATAGCAGGTTACAGAGTTGCATGGTCACATGACAGCAGTTTACAACTTTTTTGGCCAGTTTCTGGCCAAAAGCATCCAGAAAAATAAATGAATTCACATAATGACTGGTGTCTGTTTAACAGCCCCTGGGGGGTGTCATAAAATTGGGTCTGATTCTGTGGGTGACTTGACTTACAATAGAAATTCTGGATTCCATTATGGTGGTAATCAGTGCCAAGGTAACAAAACTGACTCTCTGAATGCTCCTGGTACCCATAAGCTAATCAGAAAGGAAGTTAGCTGTCTCCCATAATGCTATTCTCCCCTCTGTGTTTAGAGATGGACAGAAAACACTGCTACTCCTCTTCAGCTTCAAACAATTCCAGCTTCCAAGACTGTTAGAAAGTCAGTACTTAGTTTCTTCTGGAATTCTTAATCTTCTAAAATAATTATTTTAGAGGTGTGGACATTTATGAAAAAATATATGTACAAGATAAAAAGTCATCGTTGAAAGTATAGCAATGGGAATCCTTATGAAAGTATAAGGGAAATGAGGGAGAGACATGGAAACAGGAAAAGATGGTGAGTGTGGTAGAAATAGGTAAGAATCCTTACTTCAACTTTGGAAATAACTTCTTGGAACAATTGAGAGTTTAATTTAATTTTGATTAATAGATGAATGTAGCAAAAACCAATGATTCCTTGGGAATCAGTAAAAGCAAAAGCAAAACAGTAAACAAAGAGAACGAACCATGCTTGCCAAAATTAAGTAGTTAACATGTTTGTCTTTAGTTGTTCTAGTTTATAGAGAGCAAAAGGTCACATCCTTACTCCCAAATACCTCTTATTTCCTTTTGTTTTTCCATTCCTCATGCCAAGCTGTAATATGGAAAGCTTTAGTTAAAAAATATACAAGAAAATTGTATCCCAGACCTCTAACCCTCATCAAAAGTAACTACAGTATGTGAGTATTCTTGGTCTCAGGGGTAAGTAATTCCAGACACACTTCATGGTTGCCTTATAGCTACTTTGTCTGTGCAGCCTGTGGTGCCAGTAACCTCCTGAAACATTCCCTTTCTCCTTTCAGACTTCATCTTTTCTCATTAAGCAAGCAAAAAAATACATTTCTAGTGCATTTACTTTTCATGCCCTTGGAGACATTTACCATAAACTGTTGGTAAATTACATTGCTTATTGAGGAAGTCACATAAAATGAAATCAGAAAAATCAGTAAAAATCATGCTATTGAATGAAGTCCCCTTTCTCCAGCTTTTTCCCCAGAGGTATTTCTCCTTTAAGCAGTATTTTATTTTGCTACACTTGTTCTGGAAGGCTAATTCAGTTGCAATTTAAATGGCTACTATAATATATTTTATCTGGTTCTACACCAGCATGAGAAATGAAGTGGAGGAAAATAAAGCTTATTCTTGCATATTCTTAGCCCTATCCAAAAATAGTTACTAGATTACTAAATTACTACAATAGTAATTTTATATTTTAAATTGTCAAATTGTATGATTATATAAAAGTTGTATAATAATTTAGAATTAATGTACAAGGAGCATATCTAACAAGATAAAGGGTTTATTGAAAGATTTGAATTTATTCTGTTAATCCAGTCAGTTGAACATTTAAAACAAAAACCTGGCAATCAGATCAAAATGAGCCATGTGACAGTCTAAACCTTGTAGTTTCTGGAGCAAACAGTACTTTTCATTACATCTAGAGAAGCAATTCAAAAGTAAAGCTGAGAGCATGAAATAACTTCAGGGAACCATATGCTGATGAAGCCATAAATAAATCTTGTAATCATTCCAATTAAGAACATTCATTGGCACTGGATAAACTCTAAACTGAGAAGCAACAAACCTTGATTAATTGCCATTGAATATCTTGGCTGGAAATCTGGTGAAGCCATCTTTGAATTTGCAAATAAAGTTGATCTTCCTGGGGAAGAAACAAAGTGTACATGGGATAGTGACCTTCCAGAGAGAAAGAAAACGGGGAAGTAGTATTTCTGTGTATATCAGTTAATAAGAGGCTATAGAGTAGAATGAGTTTGGGTCATTTTGGGAATTATTAAGGAAGATGTGTGAGGATTTTAAATTAGTTTAGATTGGTATATCTGCTGCTATGACAATGGAGACGGTGACACATGGGAAAGGAAATTTTAACTACTGTCAGAAGATATACTTTAGGATCAAGGAAGTGGGGATAGAAATGGATATTTCTAGTAGTGAAGGAGATGTACAAAAGTCCTGGAGAAATTGTTATAGAGTAAGTTGGACTAACAAAAGTTGATTGAATTAAAGTTCAGGCATAAATGTCTTAAAATTTAGTAAATCTGCTCACAATAATCAACAGGCATATTTGTAATTAAATCAGATCTTTTTGTTGTTTAAATATATTTGTCATTTAGTTAAATTTCTTTTCAAATCGGGCAGATTTTTCTCATCTTCTTGATGAGAAAACTGTCTCCACTTGGTTTAGATAAAAGTATAATTTCTGAATCAAAGATTATAGTGTGAGATAAACTGAATGACTGCTTTTTGTTAAATATATAGTGCTGCTTTTTGTTATGAAGTGTTCTTTTTTGTTGATTATACTTAACACTCATTCCTTTGGATTTTCAACATGAAAAGAGTCACTGTAAATATCTGTGTTGCCAAATTATAGTCATTCTTTTTTAAAAAGCTAAAACGGTATGATACTTAAAAATTGTTACTTCATTTATATAGGTTCATAGTAATCCCAGGTTGTCAATAGTTTAACGTGCATAAATCAGCTTTCAGGTGCTTCCTCAAGAGGTTGCAAACCATACAGATTCAAAGACTGTGTTTGAATATTAGTTATATAGAGAAGACAATGATTGATAATAATTGCTTTCTATTTAGGAATTACTGAAAAATGTAGTTAATCATTGTTGGAATGGTGGTTTTTAAAAGGAACTTGGATCTTTTTTATATTCTTGGTATTACACACTGGATTTTTATGCTGCTTATTTCCTAAATAATATTTGACTCTGAAGCTCACAGACAATTATAGAGGACAGAGCTTTTATTAGCTTTTTGTGTATTGCTTTATTGTATGCTTTACTGTGCCATTGGTTGTACTATAACACTCTAATAGAAGGATGTGTCTGATGCTGTTATCATAGTGTAATAAATTCAGCAGTTTTCTTTTTGGAAATTCATACATTAATGTGACTTTTGTTCAAGGTGGTGTATGTCTAATCTTTAAAATGAATGGGTGGTGTCTTTGTCAGAGTATGTAACTGCAGTGGCTTGTAGTGTAGGTATACTATTTTTGTGGTATCACCAAAGCTGAGATGCTGCAGTTCTCAGAGAGAGATAAAGTAGTCAAGCTGAAAATGAAACAAAGCTTTAACTGTATTACTCCTTGTGTTCAGCCGAGATAAACTTCAGTGGAGTCTCAATGCTGCCCTGTTTGGCTTCTGGCAGCAGTTTTAATTGGTAAAATGCAGATTTTTTTTTTTTGATCAAGAAAGGATTATTCTTGTTATCAGTCTGAAGCATCTTATTTCAAGATGAAAAGGCTTTACTGAATTACAGATGCCAACATTTTTACAAAGGGCTTTGGCGATTGACATCTCAAAGAGAAAGTATGATTTATTAGCCTATAATGGTACTGAGAACTGGGCTAGGTTTCACTGATTTGAGAAATTGCTAAATATAAATTGCCTTTTTGTGTAATGCCCCAGGTTTCTTAAAATATATTTTGTATATAAAATATGAAGCCTTATGTATCTGAAAAAGAGGAGAATTGGGAAATGGGTAGGAGGCAGAATGAGGAGAGAAATTAAATCTATCTTGGTGGTGGTTTTTACAGTAGTTTGACTGATAAGGTGGCAAGGTAAAGATTAATAAGAGCCCTGTTGTTATCAGTACCTACTTGTCGATCCTCTGTAACAGGCCTGTCTGTTCAGCATGGAAATTATTGATTAAATAAAAATTGCTATTAGATTGTGATGCGATCCATAATCACAAAAGTGGTGGATGTTCCACTTTCAGATTCTGAGCCATGCATCAACTTTCCCCTTTGCAGTAATTTGTATTGTGCTGACATCTACACTCATTAGCTTCTACCCTTCCCTATATGTGTCAGGGAAGCACTAAAAGACAGTTGTAGAAAATAAAGTGACCAGCAGGAAAGTTCTGTTTTCACAGGGAAATAAATTAAACTGCCAAGTAATGGCCATCAATTCTCCACAAATTTTTAATCTTTTTCTTGGTCATCCAGAATTGTTTTCACATTCATATACAATATGTACTATAACAGCCATACTCATAACCAAAATTACCATTAACCAAGCATTGCTTTCCTGATATCCTTTTTACTTATGTGGATATCAGTAAACAGAATCTGCCAGATGATCACGATACACATAGAGATCTTGAAATAAATCACATTATGTAATGTTAGAAATGTGAATAGCTTCCTTTGTCTGTTCCCACAACAGGATGAGGTGACAGTGAATTGCATCTCTTCAGATTGTAGATGCAATATACTTTTGGTTCTTCTCTTCTGGGTTATTCTGTCTGCTGATCATTTGCAGATAAATTAAATTTTACAATTAGACTTTAGAATTAGACTTTAGAATTAGAGTAATGAAAACCTTGAATCACAACCATGAATTTAAAATGTAAGTGTGATTGTTTATTATATTATATTATTTCCAAATTCTACTTTCATTTTGCTTGGTGTTTAAATCAAGTCTAAGATACTTATTTTTCTAATGCATTTCTGGCTTTCATAAGTACAATTTAGAATATATGTATCTTGATCATAAACATATTGGAATTTACATGTTTATCCTTTGTATTATTAATGACCGTGTGGGTGTCTGACAAGCCTAGAGGAATCAGTTGCAAGATGGTAGAAAGGAACAGCATAATCTTTTCCAATATTTATAGCTTCTAATATATAGTATCTAAATTCTTAGTTATCAAAATATTTTTAAAATACAATTATCATAAGGTGATTAACAATAAGGCTGCTAAATAAATAAAAAAAAATATCTTATATACCTTAAGATATATGTATCTAGAAACAGACTTTGCATTTATTTAGCTTTCTTCCAATATAATTTCACTGATTTATTGCACTATCTCAAACTTTTTTGGAGGTAATAGTAAATATTTGGTTGTTTGCTGAATTAGACCAAGTGTATACAATCCTAGCTTATAAACTAAACATTTAAGCAATTCAGTAGTATCTACTAACATGGATTGCCCATCTGAGTTTTTTTTTAAAAGTAAAGATTCTTGATCCTTTAAGTTAGGCATTCATTTGAACCTGGAAAGAGTTCAATGTGGAAAAAGAAAGTGGTGCCCAAGCAGCTCTAGCCATGTTCTAGCTACTATGCAATGACATAAGAAGTCTTGAGGAAGGATCCTATTTTTACTCAGTTGAATTCAATACAACTTCTAGTATGAGCCAGATTGCTTTTTATTTGGAGTATGAACCTCCCAGGGAATGTATTCATATTCAAGGAAATCCTAATACAATTCTTCTTCAAACCCCACCACCACACACCCCAAAAAATTCATTGCAATTGAAGACGATAAGGAGTGACACAGCCCATTCTCTATCCAATTTCAGCCCTCAGCTCAGGAAAATCCAGATTAGTTGTTTAGGCATGCATGATAAGTTGGATTCAGTCTTTCCCACTTCACTATCCGTACCAAGAGTGCTGATGGATGAGATTCTTTACAACAGGAATGTCAAACTCGCAACGTCATGTGACGTGTCGCGATGTATTGCGACTTTTCCCCCATTGCCAGCAATGGAGTGGGTGCGGTTTCAGCGTGACGCACCCGGCCTGTGGGCCGGCAGTTTGACACCCCTGCTTTACAACATTGTATTCTCCCATCTGGCTGCATATAGCTTCATTGAGACAGCACACATCCGCTGGATTGTAATAATGGATTTCCTCTTCAATTATTACAGCTTTTATACATTTGGGGTACTTTTAAGATATGTGCACAGCTATTGGAATAAGGGTTAAAACTGTCACCTCTTCCTCTAGAAGAGTTTAGAAAGCCAATAGGATTTCTGGGCAGAGGAAGATAGATGACTGCTCCTAATGAACAAATACATGGACATTGTCTTACATAGGTCAGACTGACCGGCCATCTTGATCAATATTCTCTATTCTGTGACTTCATGGTGCCTTCTGCCTCTTAGCTAACTGAGAAATAGGTGCATTTGCTGTCTAGATTATGGTTTTCTAATCATGGTATAGAACATGATGGATGGCCATGATTTCAAATACTCCAGATATACTTTTCTTATTCCAGACAAATATGATAACCATAAATAAAATACATGCTATTTTGTGCTAGCATGAATTTAATAGCACATACTTATGAGAGAAATACACATTGTGCTAAACTATATAATGTGGATTTGATAAACTGAACGTTTGAAATCTATATAAATAAAAATGTAAATGTTCGTTTGTTCAAAATCTTAAATCTCCGAAAGTTCTTCACCAATTGCTTTGAAATTTTGACACAACGTTGCATTCAAATACGCACGTGTATGTACATATGCCTACTATTATATAGATGTTTACCTGTGACAGCTCCATCTGTTGGATGTAAAACAGCTCCATCTGTTGGATGTAAAAGCAACACAATTCTTTTCCATTTAACCAGACTGAGCCACAGCAACGCGTGGCCGGGTACAGCTAATTCTTAATAAAAATACTAATGCTCTATTTCTGTGTTTCATTCCTTCAAACTAATAATATTGTTTAGATTTATATATTAGCTTACAGGTTTAGGGAGTGTATCTCTTCTCATATAAAATGATATAAATCTGCTGTAATATGTAGCTATGCTGTAACTCAAACAGTAGATTAGTAAAATTTAACAATTATTTCTGCACTTTTTTCCAAAATCTAGTGTGGATTTGCAGTGAATATACTTTAATTTTTTTCTATTTTTATTGTTAAAGTTCTGCAGTTCAGAAAATATGCGTTTTTTTGTGTATTTATTTTTGATTTCTTCTTTATAGTGGAAGTTCCTATGGCATATTACCACATAGGAGAAAAATTGAGTTCATATTGTAAAATTAAAATATCAGAAATAGTGCTTTTTTGTTTTCAGTTTACATTTATTTTATTTATTTATTTATTTATTGGATTTATACCCCGCCCTTCTCCTTGCGGACTCAGGGCGGCTGACAGCCTGATAAAAAACAAATACAAAAATACCCCAGTATTATCATTAAAAACATAATTAAAATGAAATATTAGATTTGGCCTTGTTAATTTAAAATTGTTTTTTAAAACCCCGCTAAAAATTTCCCCTAAGGCCAGTCCTGCTTGTTGAAATAGCCAAGTCTTAAGGGCGCGGCGGAAGGAAGGGAGATCCGGGATCACCCGGATCTCTGGGGGAAGTTCATTCCAGAGGGTGGGAGCTCCCACCGAGAAGGCCCTCCCCCTGGGAGCCGCCAGCCAGCACTGTCTGGCTGACGGCACCCTGAGGAGACCCACTCTGTGGGAGCGTACCGGCCGATGGGAGGTAATCTGAGGCAGAAGGCAGTCTCGGAGATATCCAGGTCCAATGCCATGGAGCGCTTTGAAGGTGATAACCAACACCTTGAAGCGCACCCGGAAAGCCACCGGCAACCAGTGCAGCTCGCGCAGCAACAGTGTTACATGGGAGCGACGAGTCCCTCCCAACACCGCCCACGCGGCCGCATTCTGGACCAGTTGAAGCCTCCGAGTGCTCCTCAAGGGAAGCCCCATGTAGAGAGCATTACAGTAGTCCAGGCGGGAGGTGACGAGGGCATGGGTGACTGCGCAAGGCGTCCCGGTCCAGAAAAGGCCGCAACTGGTAAATCAGGCGTACCTGATAAAACGCCCCCCTGGTCACGGCCGACAGCTGATCTTCCAGTATCAGCCGTGGGTCCAGGAGGACCCCCAGATTGCGTACCCTCTCCGAGGGAGCCAGAATTTCACCCCCTATAGTCAGCGATGGAGTCAGCTGACTATGCCGAGGTGCCGGCAGCCACAGCCACTCGGTCTTGGAAGGGTTGAGCCTGAGTCTGTTCCTCCCCATCCAGACCCTTACGGCCTCCAGGCAATGGGCCATCACGTCAAGGGCATCATTGGGGTGGCCTGGGGTGGAAATGTACAGCTGAGTATCATCAGCGTACTGATGGAAATCCACCCCGAAGCCACGAATGATCTCCCCCAGCG
>NW_015386498.1:1271305-1275910 GCF_001527695.2 Protobothrops mucrosquamatus | reverse complement strand
TCTGATGACGCAATGAGGGTGGAGTAGTAATTAGACCTCGCCACCCTCATTGCCACAAGGTAGGATCTAACATGCATCCTTACCTGTGTTCGGTCGGATTCGGTTCGGGTAGCCCTCCAACTGCTCTCTAGGCGTCTTTTCCGGCGCTTCATCTCTCTCAGCTCCCCGGTAAACCAGGGAGCTTGTTGAGATCTGCGTCTCAACAAGCTCCCTGTAACTACAAAGGATAGTATTAATTTTAATTTTATTTATATAGAAGAAATCTCTAAGCAAATTTCCTGTGATTTCTTTGATCCATATGGTCATGATAGAACTATATTGCTCAGATCCTTGAGCAATGTTGCTTGTTTTTAGTCAGATTGCTATTAATATGTGTGCATAACAGTAAACTTCTATAAACCTGTCTCCAACTGAGGAATGTAACACAGGTCATTGATGAAAGTATAAAGTATAAAGATTATACTTTAGTCCTTTTTTGCTCATAATATTGCATTGTGTGGTTACTGGGATATTTGAATTCTGTCTGTGGAAATGCTGTAACCCAAGAATCAAGCACACACCCCTCTAATTTAGCACTTAGCTGATTTTCCCATAACCTACTCAAAACCTCTTACACATGGTGCCCATGCAGTTTTTCATCTTCAGAATAGGTTAATCTGTCATTCAGGTAAATCACCACAAATCTGTCACTTAGATCAGAAAAAATATGGTTCATGAATCTAGAAATGAATTATGATGATGATGATTAAATTTATTTGCCACCCATCTTGCAGTTTGAGATCTCTGAGAGGCTTATAGTGAGATAAAATATAGAAAGATCCAAACCATTATAAATATAAAAAGAGAATAAAATTACAAATTAATAAAACCTAAAAACCTGTGTTTGGAATAGAGATGTGGGGCTGCCCTTCTCTTTCAATGCACTAACCACTTCTAGCCAACAGCTTCTACTGTACGTTTATGAGAAAACAGACACCAGGTTTGTTTTCAACTGCTGTAAAAAAGATTGAAAGTAGTTTCTTTCTATGTATTTTTATCTATTTATATATCTTACTCACTGTTCTTTAATCTTAACTACAAGATCCCTCTGTGAGGGAGATGGGCAATTTCTAAATATAATTGAAAGATGGATGGATAGATAGATGGATAGACAGATAATTTTATATTATTTCATATTTTATTTCTGTGAAAATTTCCAATAATTATTTTAAAAATTAACCATCTTTTCTGTCATGAGGATTGATTGATTTTATATATTATTGCCCAAATATTTCAATAATTTCCTGGGTTTTCAGGGAATGTTGTTTTTGTATTTTATGTGGAGAGCAATCTTGCTGTTTCCTGGAAGGAAGGAAAAAGCAGAGAAATTGATTTTTCTGCTTATTATTATTATTTTTTTTGGGGGGGAATTAATATACCCTGCTTATCCCTTAGAATGTAAAGAATCTTAAGGATTTGTAGAAACTGATACTGATACTTTCTAAGAGCCAGCAAAGAGCTTAAAGTTTTATGGCATTAGGTCATTCTTCCTTCTCCTGCCCTTCTTAAGCAAGGTGAGAGTTTTAGTGTTAAGTTATTGCTGAAAATGGCTACAGGACTTTACAGAAGAAGAGTGAGTCCCTTCAATTTAAGTTTCTAGGTAAGTCAGTATAAGATTGCAGGCAAATTGTGATGCAGTGATTTATCTTGCATATAACATAAAGAACATACAAACAAATATATTTATGTGTGGAGGTATTATCTGTGCAATCATAGCAACCTTATATTGTTGAGGCAGAATAAAAAGAGAAGAATAATCCAAATTGCAGTATTTAATCTGGAAGTTTTAAATGGATAAATCCTATTGCATCCATTGTTTGTTACATGGAAAACTGTGAATCAATTAATACATAGAAATGTACTAGAAATGTACTTAGAACTTACTCTTCTGCAGAAATGTGAAAATAAACTTTAGATAGTTGAGCAAATGCCATGATTGTTAAGCAAATGGGAATTTTTTGCCCAAACTAGAAGTGAAATCTGGAAACCAGCAAAAAATATTGCAAGTAACAATTATGTGACTGTATGACTGCAAACAGCCATAAAGATGAGCCAATTGACAAATACCCAAAGTGCAATCATGTAACTGTGAGATGGGATGCAATTGTTATAACATCAAAAATGAGTTGTAAGTAGCTTAGGGGGAAGGGGTATCATAACTTCAGTTGTTAAACAACTGGTCATAACTTGAGGACTATCATATATAATTCACACTTTGTTCAAAAGAGAAACCTGGTGATCTTCCCAAATTTTAAGTTATTTTTTTTAACTAACAGAAATATCAGTTGAGCACCATGAGGCTTTTAATACACAAGATAATCTGTGACCTGTTGAATCATCCTTTTAGAGCTATTTCCCTACCTAAACAGAGAAATAAAATGACCACAGGCAGATTGCTATTGTTCTAGTTTAACCATTAGAAAAGAAAATATTTTATGAAATAAAAAATTCCATAGCTAGGCAAGTATAAATGTTTTTCATTTAACAAAGGACACTTTTTTTTTGGTAAAAGTTTTATTGACTTTTTATACAATAAAAACCTTAGTGCCTGGTGTACAGTGTGTTGTCTTGGTTCATGAATGTTTTAGAAAAAATATACAATCAATAATAGTTAATTAACAGTCAATAATAATTAATTTTTATATTTCCATAATTAATATATCAATTGATAATATATTTCCTTGATCTTCTCTTCTCCCAGTAGTATTCTCCTATTTCAGCACTAAACAAATATAATTTTTGATATTTGATATTTTCCATATATAAATGATTAAATAAAAACATTTCTTCTATATTTATACCAACAATAATAGCGTCCATATATAGCATTTTTTTCTTATCAACTTATATTATTTTCGTAAAAGTCATCTTATTGATTCACCATATATCTTATTTTCATAAATCTTGTTTAAGCTCAATTTCTCCATAATATTCAAACAATTCTTATCAGTCATAATTTTCTCAGTAATTAACATCTAAATATCCAAATTTTCCACTTAAATATATCATCCTAGCATTTTCATATTTCATATATTATAGAAATACTATACTACTTATCTGTCATAACATCTACCTATAACATCTTTTCTAATCAATTTATATTTCACTTCTATTTGTAAAAATTGATTGAATCATTATATATCCTTTTTTCACAGTTCTAATTAAGCCTAATTTCCCCTCAATATTTCAATCATTCCTTAATCCTAAATCTTTTCAAACTTAATTTGTCTTTAAAATTCAAACTTTTCCTTCACTTACATCATCCCAATATTTTTACATTTTGTATCTTATCAAAAAATACTATATTACTTATATCTCTTATCCCACTTATTCTAAAGCCCCTTTATAGCCAAAGTTATTTGTTTATTTAGCCATGTTCAAACAAGTGTTTGCTCGTATAATATTCCATCAGGTAGGGCAAGTCAAGTTTCTTAAGCCCGTCTCTAATCTTCTTCCTTGGCCAAATTGTTTTTCAAATTAATATTTTCGACTTGTCAAACAGTTCTTGTATTTTTGTAGTTGTTGTTAGGAGTGGAGGATACATAATATGTAAGATGTATGCTTTTTGTCTCCCAAACAGTGATTCTCCTAGCAGTGTCCATTTTGTTAAACCTTCTTTCTTCTCAGGTTTATTTTGACATTCTAATGCATAAGGTATCTTTTTCATATTTATTGTTGTATCCAAATCTTGTGAGTTTTTTCTTGTTTGTATTAAATTATAATTCCCTTCATTTGTGACTTCACCAATTAAGTCATTTTCTAGTTCACATTCTGTTATCTGATTTGTTTGTTCGTTCTTTACCATCATTCTTTGGGTATTTTTGATTGTAAATTTAAGTTAGAAGTGTATTCATTTATGTTATCAAAGTTATGTTTAATCTCCTCGTTGTTTAGAGCTATTGTAATTTGCATCTGTCGTAGCATTGCATAAATTTCTTCTTGGAAAGTATTTGTCTTGTCTTGAAATGTTGCTTCTAGAGGTCTTTGATCTTTCAGGCTGAATCCTTCAGGAGTAGATATTAAGTGTGGTTTCTATCATTTTTTGATGAATGTGTCATCCATGTTGTCTCCCGCTTTCGAGTAATCCGTCATAAGTGTCATAGTCTCTGTAATTAGCCTTGTTAAGCTGACCAAAACTCAAAATCCAATTTTGTATAATTCTTGTCTTTATATATAATTTTTATAATCCACTGTAATTTTCAATTATAATAATAATAATAATAATAATAATAATAATAATAATAATAATAATAATAATAATAATAATAATAAAGTTGGAAAAGACCTTGGAGGTCATCTAGTCCAACTCCCTGCTCAGGCAGGAACCCTATACCATTTCAGACAAATGGTTGTCCAGTCTCTTCTTTAAAACTTCCAGTGTTGGAGCATTCACCACTTCTGGAGGCAGGTTGTTCCACTGGTTAATTGTTCTAACTGTCAGGAAGTTTCTCCTTAGTTCTAGGTTGCTTCTCTCCTTGATTAGTTTCCATCCGTTGCTTCTTGTCCTGCCCTCAGGTGCCTTGGAAAATAGCTTGACTCCCTCTTCTTTGTGGCAGCCCCTGAGAT
>NW_015386498.1:1267288-1269128 GCF_001527695.2 Protobothrops mucrosquamatus | reverse complement strand
CGGAGAAAAGGTGGCGGAACTCAAACCTGGCCACGCCCTCATCAAACCCTAGGACCGCCCCTTTAGAGAACAGGAATGCAAGTAAAATTTGGGAGGGGCTATTTCCGGTGTGGGAGGGGCTATTTCCGGTGCGGCCGGCCCGGAAAAAGGTGCCGGAACGCCGTTCCGCCGCGTTCCGGCTGAAAAAAAGCCCTGGGTTCTTTTCAGATTAACGCGTCTCTAACCATTGATAAACATTTTCCCAAGTTTTAAAATAAACTGAATCATCTTTCTCTTTCATCTCCAATGTTAATCTATCCATTTCTGCACAATCTAAAATTTTAGTAACTATGACCTGGTCAGATGGTAGATTTTCATTTTTCCAAAATTGGGCAAATACTATCCTTGCAGCTGTTAAAACATGTAGTATCAAGTAATCATTCTCTTTACCGTAATTAGGTCTTAATATTCCTAACAAAAACAATTCTGGTTTAAATTCTATCTTTATTTTCATCATCTTTTCCAACCATCTATGGATCTTAGACCAATATTTCTTAGCGTTAGGGCATATCCACCAGGCATGATAATAAGTGCCTGGCTGTTGTTTACATTTCCAACAAGTATTCGATACATTTTTAAACATTTTTGCTAAACGAACTGGTGTCATATGCCATCTATAAAACATTTTATATAAGTTTTCTTTATATGCTGCTGCTTTAGTAAACTTAATATTTTTATCCCAAAGTTTTTGCCAGTCTTCTAGATCTATAGAATATCCAAAATTGCCCATACTATCATTGTTTCTTTCACTTGTTCTTCCATCTTCCAATTTAAAAGAAATTTATAGAGTTTTTCATATGTTTTTAACAGAATTTTATGTAATGGAGTCTGTTCTTTGTAAAATCCTGTTGATTTTATGTCTTTTTCGTATCTTGTTTGAATTTGCAGGTAGGACTACCATGTTAAGTCTATACCTTGTTGTTGAAAAGTTTGCCTGTCCTTAAGTTTTCCATCTTTATCCAAAATATCTTTATAACTAACCAGCTTGTCATAGTTAATCAAGGTTGGATAGGCAAATGCTTCCAATGTTGAGAGCCACTCTGGTATTTTCATATACATTTTATGTCTAATTTTCTCCCATTCTGAAAGTAATACATTTCTTATGGCGTGATTTTGAAAATATTTATGCGCTTTAGTTTTCTCATACCATATAAAGGCATGCCAACCTAGTTGAAGATCATGTCCCTCTAAATAAAGCAACCTTTTGTTTCTCAATACGATCCATTCTTTGAGCCAAAGCAGAGTAACTGCTTAATAGTAAAGTCTCCAATCTGGAAGTCCAAAGCCCCCTCTGTCTTTAGCTTCTTGTAAGAGTTTACATTTGATGCTAGCTTTCTTTTTTTGCCATATAAATCTTAATATTGTTGCATTTAGGTCGTCAAAAAATTTCTTGCTCAGTTTAACAGGAACTGTTTGAAATAGAAAGATTAGCTTTGGTACAATATTCATCTTAACGGTCGCTATTCTTCCTAGCAGTGATAATTGAAGATTTTCCCACTTTTCCAAGTCTATTTTTATTTGTTTCATTAATCTTTCTATCTCTTTTAATTATCTTCTTTTAATGTTGTATGTTTTGCAGTTAAATCTCAGTTAAATTTGCAGTTAGGATCTCAGGGCCTGGGCTTTCGGCTGATGCTGTGTAACGCCAGGTCCACGGTTAATAAAGCCCCCCTCATTTATGATTTGGTATCGGAGGGGGAGGTGGACCTGGCGGGTATTACGGAGACCTGGCTGGGCCAAGAGGGGGGGTGCCCCTCATTGAAATGTGCCCGCCAGGTTACCGTGCATTTCACCAGCCGAG